>NW_027150409.1:1224276-1462951 GCF_031143425.1 Pleurodeles waltl | reverse complement strand
AAAAGCAATGATTTACTGCAACAAGTCATAAAGAGTTAAAATATACAAAAATTGAGAACTGTCCATTATGGACCCTCCTGAGGCAGATTGTAAGTCCACGTGTTTTTGATTCTCATTATAAATCTGACGTTTATGCTTAAATTCAAAATGACTCCAAGTGCTATTCAATAATTTCCCCAAAGTCTATAAACACTGTTTAAGGCCTCAGTGTTACCAAAAGAGTAATTTTCATTCACTTTTATGAAATCTCAATATTTTGCATTTGCGCCCCTTGAGAGCCTATACATGCCTCTAAAAATGCTTATTTAAGCCCCATACGCAATAATTCACTTCTACACGTCAGAAAGAGTTAAAAGATGGAACAAGTAAAACCACTCCATTTTTTGCCTCCCTGAGGTTTTTTGTAAGTATCAGGGTCGATGGTATTCATAAAAATAAATTGACTATTTTCCTTGAATTCAAAATGACTCCCAATGCTGTTCAAATCACTTTCTTAGTGCATAAACACTATTTACAGCTTCAATGTTAACAAATTGGCTATTTTCATTCACTTTTACAAAATCTGAACACTATCCATTTTGGCCGTTTGAGAGCATGAAAATTGTTCTCCACCTTGTTATTTAAGCTCCAAAAGTAATGATTTACTTCAACAAGTCATAAAGAGTTAAAAGAAGTAACAACTAAAAATAGTACATTTTTGACCTTTTAGCACCATTTCGTGAATTCATAGGTCATTGATTTTGTTAAAAAATCTGGCTGTTTTGCCTTAATTCAAACTGAATCCAGGTACTGTTTAAATCCCTTCCCGCAGTGTATAAGCCACTGTGTAAGGCCCCAGTGTTATCAAATGGACCATTTTGATTCACTTTTATGAAATCTTAATACTTTGCATGTTGGTCTCTTGAGATAGAGCTTGTAAACGGCTCTAAATATGCTTACCTAAGCCCGAAAAGTGATGATTCACAAAGATGCAACCATTGAAAACATTCCATTTTTGTCCTCCCTGAGGTATTTCGTAAGTCCGTGGGTCTATGAATTTCATCAAAAAATCTGACTTTTTTTCATTGTATTCAAAATGACTCCAAATGCTATTTACATCTCGTCCTGCGGTGTACAAATATTGGTCCAATGCCTCAATGTTAACAAATCTGCCATTTTCTGACAGTTTTACAAATTCTCAAAGCTGTGCATTTTGACTCCTTGAGAGCAAGGTAAATCGACAAAAAATGCTTATTTAAGCCCCAAAAGTGATGATTTACTTGAGCAAATCATCAAAGAGTTAAAAGGTACAAAAATTGAAAAACTGTCAATGATGGACCCTCCTGAGGCAGATTGTAAGTCAGCGTGATTTTGATTTTCATTATAAATCTGACATTTTTGCTTGAATTCAAAAGGACTCCAAGTGGTATTTAAATAATTCCCCACAGTCTATAAACACTGTTTAAGGCCTCAGTGTTACCAAAAGAGTCATTTTCATTCTTTTAATGAAATCTCAATCTTTTGCATTTCCGTCGTTTGAGAGCCTATACATTCCTCTAAATATGATTATTTGAGCCCCATAAGCAATGATTCACTTCAACAAGCCATAAAGAGTTAAAAGATGGAACAATTAAAACCAGTTCAATTTTTACCTCCCTGAGGTTATTGTAAATCTGGGTGAATGAGATTCATAAAAAAATGTGACTATTTTCCTTGAATTCAAAATGACTCCAAATGTTGTTTAAATCACTTTCCACTGGAAACAAACACTATTTAAGGCTTCAATGTTACCAAATTGGCAATTTTCATTCACTTTTACAAACCCGAAAACTATCCATTTTGGCCGTTTGAGAGCATGAAAATGGGTCTACACATTTGTTATTTAAGCTCCAAAAGTGATGATTCATTCAACAAGTCATAAAGATTTAAAATAGTCTATTTTTGACATTCCGGCCACATTCGTAAATTCTGGGTCATTGATTTTCTTTTAAAAATTGGGCTGTTTTGCTTTAATTTAAACTAAATCCAGGTGCTGTTTAAATCCCTTCCCGCAGTGTATGAACACTGTGTAAGGCCTCAGTGTAATCAAATGGACCATTTTAATTCACTTTTATGAAATCTCAATACTTTGCATTTTGGTCTCTTTAGATAGAGCATGTAAATGGCTCTATATATGCTTATATAAGCCCGAAAAGTGATGATTCACAAAGAGTTATAAAATGCAACAATTGAAAACATTCAATTTTTGACCCCCTGAGGTGTTTCGTAAGTCCGCAGGCCAATGAATTTCATGAAAAATCTGACTTTTTTTATTGTATTCAAAATGCTGTTTAAATCACACCCTGCAGTGCACAAATCTGGTTAAATGCCTCAATGTTAACAAATTGGGCATTTTCTGTCAGTTTTACAAATTCTCAAAACTGTGCATTTTGACCTCATGAGAGCATGGTAATCCCGCTAACCATGCTTATTTAAGCCCCAAAAGTGATGATTTACTCCAACAAGTTTCAAAGAGTTAAAAGATACAAAATTTGAAAACTGTCCATTATGGATCTCTTTAGGCAAATTCTATATTTGCGTGTTTTTGATTTTCACAATAAATCTGACATTTTTGCTTGAATTCAAAATGACTCCAAGTGCTATTTAATTAATTTCCCATAGTCAATGAACACTGTTTAAGGCCTCAGTGTTACCAAAAGAGTCATTTTCATTCACTTTTAGGAAACCTCAATATTTTGTATTTGCGCCCCTTGAGAGCATATACATGCGTCTAAATAAGCTTATTAAGCCCCATAAGCAATGATTCACTTTAAAAGTCATAAAGAGTTAAAAGATGCAACAAGTAGTAGCAAGCATTTTTTACTTTCCTGAGGTTTTTTGGTAAGTCTGTGGGTCAATAACATTCATAAAAAATGTCACAATTTTCCTTGATTCAAACTGACTCCAAATGCTGTTTAAATCACTTTCCACAGTGCACAAACACTATTTATAGCTTCAATGTTACCAAATTGGCCATTTTCATTCACTTAACAAATCTGAAAACTATCAATCTTGGCTGTTTCAGAGCATGAAAATGGTTCTACATCTTGTTATTTAAGCTCCAAAGTGATGATTCACTTTAACAAGTCATTTACAGTTAAAAGATGCAACAAATAAAACACTCAATTTTGACCTCCCTGAAGTTTTTGTGAGTCTGGTGTCAATGATCATCATAAAAAAGTGACTATTTTCCTTGAATCTAAAATGACTCCAAATGCTGTTTAAATCACTTTCACAGTGCACAAACACTATTTACAGCTTCAATGTTGCCAAATTGGTAATTTTCATTCCCTTTTACAAAACCTGAAAACTTTTCATTTTGTTGCCATTTGAGAGCATGAAAATGGTTGAACACCTTATTATTTAAGCTCCAAAAGTGATGATTCACTCCGTCAAGTCATAAAGAGTTAAAAGATGCAACAACTAAAAGTAGTCCATTTTTCACCTCCCGGCGACACTTCGTAAGTTCATCGGTCATTGATTTTCTTAACAAATCTGGCTGTTTTGCTTTATTTCAAACCTAATCCATGTGCTGTTTAAATCTCTTCCCGCAGTGTATAACAATGTGTAAGGCCTCAGTGGTATCAAAAGGACAAGTTAATTCACTTTTATGAATCTCAATACTTTGCATTTTTGCTCTCTTTAGATAGAGCATGTAAATGCCTCTATACATGCTTATTTACGCCGAAAAAAGTGATGATTCACAAAGAGTAATAGATGTAAGATTTAAAAAAATCCAATTTTGACCTCCCTGAGGCATTTCGTAAGTCCGCGGGTCTATGAATTTAATCTAAAATCTCATTTTGTTTTGGTTATATTCTAAATTACTCCAAATGTTGTTTAAATCAAGTCCTGCAGTGTACAAATATTGTTAATGCCTCAGTGTTAACAATCAGCCATTCTCTTTCACTTTTACAAGTTCTCGAAACTTTGCATTTTGACCCCTTGAGAGCATGGTAATCCCTCTAAACATGCACATTTAGGCCCAAAAAGTGATGATTTACTCCAACAAGTCATAAAGAGTTAAAATATGCAAAAATTGAAAACTATCCATTATGGACCCTCCTGAGGCAAATTCTATTTCTGTGTGCTTTTGATTTTCACAATAAATCTGACATTTTTGTTTGAATTCAAAATGACTCCAAGTGCTATTTAAATATTTTCCCAGTCTATAAACACTGTTTAAGGCCTCAGTGTTACCAAAAGAGAAATTTTCATTCACTTTTAGGAAATCTCAATAGTTTGCATTTGGCCACTTTGAGACCATATACATGTCTCTAAATATGCTTATTTAAGCCCCATAAGCAATGATTCACTCCAACAAGTCAGAAAAAAGTTAAAAAATGCAACAAATAAAAACACTAATTTTTTTACCTCCCTGAGGTGTTTTGTAAGTCTGTGGGTTAATAATCATCATCAAAAACTGTGACTATGTTCCTTGAATTCAAAATGACTCTAAATGCTGTTTAAATCACTTTCCACAGTGCACAAACACTATTTACGGTTTCAGTGTTACCAAATTGGCCGTTTTTATTCACCTTTATAAAATCTGAAAACTAACCATTTTGGCTGTTTGAGAGCACTAAAATGGTTCTACACCTTGTTAGTTAAGCTCGAAAAGTGATGATTCACTTCGACTAGCCATTAAGAACTAAAAGATGCAACAACTAAAAATAGTCAATTTTTGACCACCCAGCGCCATTTCGTAAGTTCATGGGTCATTAATTTTCTTCAAAAATCTGGCTGTTTTACTTTAATTCAAACGGAATCCAGGTGCTGTTTAAATCCCTTTGCGTAGTGTATATACACTTTTTAAGGCCTCAGTGTTATCAAATGGACCATTTGAATTCACTTTTATGAAATCTCAATACTTTGAATTTCGGTCTCTTTACATAGACATGTAAATGGTTCTATATATGCTTATTTAAGCCTAAAACGTGATGAGTCACAAAGAGTAATAAGATGCAAGAATTGAAAACATTCAATTTTTGACCTCCCTGAGGTATTTTACAAGTCTGCGGGTCTATGAATTTCATCAAAATCAGACTTTTTTTTATTGTATTCAAAATGACTCCAAATGCTGTTTAAATCACGTTCTGTGTTGTACAAATATTGTTCAGTGCCTTAATGTTAACAAATCTTCCATTTTCTTTCACTTTTACAAATTCTCAAAATGTGCATTTGGAACCCATGAGAGCATGGTAATTCTTCTACATATGTGTATTTAAGCCCCAAAAGTGATGATTTACTCCAACAAGTCATAAAGAGTTAAAAGATACAAAAATTGAAATCTGCCCATTATGGACCCTCCTGAGGCAAATTGTAAGTCTGCGTGTTTTTGATTTACATCATAAATCTGACATTTTAGCATGAATTCAAGATGACTCCAAGTGCTATTTAAATAATTTCCCATAGTCAATGAGCACTGTATCAGGCCTCAGTGTTACCAAAAGTGCCATTTTCATTCACTTTTAGGAAATCTCAATATTTTGCATTTGCGCCCCCTTGAGAGCATATACATGAGTCTAAATATGCTTATTTAAGCCCCATCAGTAATGATTCACTTTAAAAAGTCATAAAGAGTTAAAAGATGCAACAATTAAAAACACTCAATTTTTTACCTTCCTGAGGTTTTTTCTAAGTCTGTGTGACCCACATTCATCAAAAAATTTCACTATTTTCCTTGATTTCAAACTAACTCCAAATGCTGTTTAAATCACTTTCCACAGTGCACAAACACTATTTACAGCTTCAATGTTACCAAATTGGCCATTTTCATTCACATTTACAAAATCTGAAAACTATCTATTTTGGCCGTTTGAGAGCATGCAAATGGTTCTACACCTTGTTATATAAGCTCCAAAAGTGATGATTCACTTCAGCAAGTCATAAAGAGGTAAAAGATGCATCAACTAAAAATAGTCCATTTTTGACCTTCCGGCTCCATTTCGTAAGTTCATGGGTCATTGATTTTCTTCAAAAATGTGGCTGTTTTGCTTTAATTCAAACTAAATCCAGGTGCCTTTTAAATACCTTCCTGCGGTGTATAAACACTGTGTAAGGTCTCAGTATTATCAAATGGACCGTTTTAATTCACTTTTATGAAATCTCAATACTTTGCATTTTGGTCAGCTTAGATAGAGCATGTAAATATCTCTATATAAGCTTATTTAAGCCTGAAATGTTATGATTCACAAAGAGTTAAAAGATGCAACAATTGAAAACATTCCATTTTTTACCTCCTTGAGGTATTTCGTAAGTCTACGGGTCTATGAATTTCATCAAAAATCTGACTTCCTTGATTGTGTTCAAAATGACTCCAAATGCTGTTGAAATCAATTCCTGCACTGTGCAAATATTGCTTAATGCCTCAATGTTAACAAATTGGCCATTTTCTTTCACTTTTATAAATTCTCAAAACTGGGCCTTTTGACCCCTTGAGAGCATGGTAATCCATCTAAACATGCTTATTTAAGCCCCAAAAGCGATGATTTATTCCAACTAGTCATAAAGAGTTAAAAGATTAAAAAATTGAAAACTGTCCATTATGGACCCTCCTGAGGCAAATTGTAAGTCCGCGTGTTTTTGATTTTCATCATAAATCTGACATTTTTGATTGAATTCAAAATGACTCCAAGTGCTATTTAAATACTTTCCCACAGTCTATAAACACTGTTTAAGGCCTCAGTGTTACCAAAAGAATAATTTTCATTCACTTTTATGAAATCTCAATATTTTGCATTTGCGCCCCTTGAAGATCATATAAATGCCTCTAAAAATGCTTATTTAAGCCCCACTTGAACAAGTCATAAAGAGTTAGAAGGAGCAACAATTAAAAACATTCAATTTTTAACCTCCCTGAGGTTTTTTGTAAGTCTGTGGGTCAATGATATTCATCAATAGATGTGACTATTTTCTTTGAATTGAAAATGACTCCAAATGCTGTTTAAATCACTTTCCACGGTGAACAAATACTATTTACGGCTTTAATGTTACCAAATTGGCCATTTTCATTCACTTTTACAAAATCTTAAAACAATCCATTTTGGCAGTTTGAGAGCATGAAAATGGTTCTACAGCTTGTTATTTAAGCTCCAAAAGTGATGATTTACTTCAACAAGTCATAAATAGTTAAAAGATGAAACAACTAAAAATAGTTCATTTTTGACCTTCCGCGCCATTTCGTAAGTTCATGGGTCATTGATTTTCTTAAAAAATCTGTTTGTTTTGCTTTAATTCAAACTGAATCCAGGTGCTGTTTAAATACCTTCCTGCAGTGTATAAATACTGTGTAAGGCCTCAGTATTATCAAATGGACCATTTTAATTCACTTTTATGGAATCTCAATACTTTGCATTTTGGTCTCTTAAGATAGAGCATGTAAATATATCTATATAAGCCTATTTAAGCCTGAAATGTTATGATTCCCAAAGAGTTATAAGATGCAACAATTGAAAACATTCAATTTTTTACCTGCCTGAGGTATTTCGTAAGTCTGCGGGTATATAGATTTCATCAAAAATCTGACTTCCTTAATTGTATTCAAAATGACTTCAAATGCTGTTTAAATGACGTCCTGCAGTGTACAAATATTGTTTAATTCCTCAATGTTTACAAATAGGCCATTTTCTTTCACTTTTACAAATTCTCAAAACTGGGCCTTTTGACCCCTGTGAGCATGGTAATCCCTCTAAACATGCTTACTTAAGCCCCAAAAGCGATGATTTACTCCAACCAGTCATAAAGAGTTACAAGATACAAAAATTGAAAACTGTCCATTCTGGACCCTGCTGAGGCAAATTGTAAGTCCGCCTTTTTTTGATTTTCACAATAAATCTGACATTTTTGCTTGAATTCAAAATGACTCCAAGTGCTATTTAAATAATTTCCCACAGTCTATACACACTGTTTAAGGCCTCAGTGTTTTCAAATGAGTCATTTTCATTCACTTTTAGGAAATCTCAATATTTTGCATTTGCGCCCCTTGAGAGCATATACATGCCTCTAAATAGGCTTATTTAAGCTGCCTAAGCAATGATTCACTTCAACAAGTCATAAAGAGTTAAAAGATTGAACAATTAAAAACACTCCATTTTTAACCTCCCTGAGGTTTTTTGTAAGTCTGTGGGTCGATGATATTGATAAAAAAAGGTGACTATTTTCGTTGAATTCAAAATGACTCCAAATGCTGTTTAAATCACTTTCCACAGTGCACAAACACTATTTACGACTTCAATGTTACCAAATTGGCCATTTTAATACACCTTTACAAAATCTGAAAACTATCCATTTTGGCTGTTTGAGAGCATGAAAATAGGTCTACAGCTTATTATTTAAGATCCAAAAGTGATGATTCACTTCAAGAAGTCATAAAGAATTAAAAGATGCAACAACTAAAAATAGTCAATTTTTGACCTCCTGGTGCCATTTCGCAACCTTATGGGTCATCGATTTTTTTAAAAATCTGGCTCTTTTTCTTTAGTTCAAACTGAATCCAGGTGCTGTTTGAATCCCTCCCCGCAGTGTATAAACACTGTCTAAGGCCTCAGTGTTATCAAATGGATCATTTTAATTCACTTTTATGGAATCTCAATACTTTGCATTTTGGTCTCTTTAGATAGAGCATGTGAGTAGCTCTACGTATTCTTATTTAAGCCCGAAAATTGATGATTCACAAAGGGTTATAAGATGGAACAATTGAAAACATTCAATTTTTTAACTTGCTGAGGTATTTCATAAGTCCGCGGGTCTATGAATTTAATCAAAAATCGGACTTTTTTGATTGTATTCAAAATGACTCCAAATGCTGTTTAAATCACGTCTTGCAGTGTAAAGATATTGTTTAATGCCTCAATGTTAACAACTCGGCCATTTTCTTTCCCTTTTACAAATTCTCAAAACTGTGCGTTTTGACCCCTTGAGAGCATGGTAATCCCTCTAAACATGCTTATTAAAGTCCCAAAAGCGATGATTTACTCCAACATGTCATAAAGAGTTAAAAGATACAAAAATTGAAAACTGTCTATTATGGTCCCTCCTGAGGCAAATTGTAAGTCCGCGTGTTTTTGATTTTCATCATAAATCTGACATATTTGATTGAATTCAAAATGACTCCAAGTGCTATTTAAATAATTCTCCACAGTTTATAAACACTTTTGAAGGCCTCAGTGTTACCAAAAGAGTCATTTTAATTCACATTTAGGAAAGCTCAATATTTTGCATTTGCACCCCTTGAAGAGCATATTCATGCCTCTAAATATGCTTCTTTAAGCCGCATAAGCAATGATTCACTTCAACAAGTCATAAAGAGTTAAAAGAAAACACTCCATTTTGACCTCCCTGAAGTATTTAGTAAGTCTTTGGGTCAATGATATTCATCAAAAATTGTTTTTTTTTCCTTGAATTCAAAAGACTCAAAATTCTGTTTAAATTGCTTTCCACAGTGCACAAACACTGTTTAAGGCTTCAATGTTACCAAATTAGCCTTTTTCATTCACTTTTACAAAATTTCTAAACTGTGTATTTTGACCCATTGAGAGAATGAAAATGGTTCTAAACCTGATTAAGTAAGCTCCAAACATGATGATTCACTTCAACAAGTCATTAAGTGTTAAAGGATGCAAAAACGAAAAATAGTCAATTTTTGACCTCCATAAGCCATTTCATATGTTCATGGTTGATTTTTTTTTTTTAAAGATCTGGCTGTTTTGCTTCAATTCAAAACGAATCCAGGTGCTGTTTAAATCCCTTCACACAGTGTATAAATACTGTCTAAGGCCTCAGTGTTATCAAATGGACCATTTTAATTCACTTTTATGAAATGTCAATACTTTGCATTTTGGCCTCTTTAGATAGATCATGTAAATGGCTCTATACATGCTCATTGAAGTCCGAAAAGAGATGATTCACTTCAACAAGTCATATAGTAATAAGATGAAAAAATTGAAAACATTCAATTTTTGACCTTCCTAAGGTATTTCGTAAGTACGCTGGTCTATAATTTAATCAAAAATCAGGCTTTTTTGCTTGTATTCAAAATGACTCCAAATGCTGTTTAAATCAGGTCCTGCAGGGAACAAATATTGATTAACTCTTCGATGTTAACAAATCGGCCATTTTCATTCACTTTTAGAAATTCTCAAAACTATGCATTCTGACCCATTGAGAGCAAGGTAATCCTTCTAAAAATGCTGATTTATGCCCCAAAAGCGATGATTTAATCCAAGAAGTCAAAAAGAGTTAAAAGATACAAAATTCAAAACTGTCCATTATGGACCCGTCTGAGGCAAATTGTAAGTATGCGTGTTTTCGATTTTCATCATAAATCTGACATTTTTGCTTGAATTCAAAATGACGGCAAGTGCTAATTACATACTTTTCCACAGTGTATACATACTGTTTAAGGCCTCAGTGTTACCAAAAGAGTCATTTTCATTCACTTTTATAAAATCTCAATATTTTGCATTTGTGCCACTTGAGACCATATAAATGCCTCTAAATATGCTTATTTAAGCCCCATAAGTAATGATTCACTTCAACAAGTCGTAAAGAGTTAAAAGATGCAATAATTAAAAACACTCATTTTTTATCTCCCTGAGGTATTTTGTAAGTCTGTGGGTCAATGACATTCATCAAAAAATTTAACTATTTTCCTTGGATTCAAAATGACTCAAAATGCTGTTTAAATCACTTTCCACAGTGCACAAACACTATTTTAGGCTTCAGTGTTATCAAATTGACCATTTTCATTCACTTTTACAAAATCTGAAAACTATCAATTTTGGCCATTTGAGAGCACGGAAATGGTTCCACACCTTATTATTTCTTTAAAAATCTAGCTGTTTTGCTTTAATTCAAACTGAATCCAGGTGCTTTTTAAATCCCTTTCCGCAGTGTATAAACACTGTGTAAGGCCTCTGTGTTATCAAATGGATCATTTTCATTCACTTTTATGAAATCTCAATACTTTGCATTTTGGTCTCTTTAGACAGAACATGAAAATTGCTCTATATATGCTTATTTAGCCCGAAAAGGGATGATTCAGGAAGAGTTAGAAGATGCAACAATTGAAAACTAACAACATTGGAGGAGCAAGTCTTGGCTATACTGCATCCTGAAGGCCTCGCAGGAGTGGCAGGAGGAATGGACTCTGGTAAGTCAAATCTTAACTATTACATCCCCCAACCTACCTGCATGCTATCACATACCCCACCCTCAACCTCACCCCATCACTCCAACACCTCACAAATGTCCCACTATCACAACCCACCCATCTCATCACCAAGCCCTGCATGCAACACCAAAGCATGACACCCATCACCAAAGCATGCCCA
This sequence comes from Pleurodeles waltl, assembly GCF_031143425.1. Taxonomy (NCBI): domain Eukaryota; kingdom Metazoa; phylum Chordata; class Amphibia; order Caudata; family Salamandridae; genus Pleurodeles; species Pleurodeles waltl. The sequence goes on along the minus strand of NW_027150409.1, from coordinate 1,451,600 downwards.
CTACAGATATCCACACAGACCCCAAACCTAATATTGCACAAGGACCTAGACATGAATGCAAGCACTGGAGTACAGGGTCACTCACCCATTGGACATGATGGCACACGGAGATGCAATAATCATGCCTGTACACCCCTGCAGGACCCCTACCCAACGTCACCGGACAGGAGTTTCCAGACATGTCCACTCCCCCCTACAGAAGAGGCCCACTGTGATGACAGCAGCTCTGTCCAACTGGATCAAGATGACCAGCCCGGCCCATCAGGGACCTCAGGACAGTTGGTTCCCCTGACACTGGCACATGCCACTACAGAGCCTCCCCCCTCAGGAAACACCAGCACAGCACCCACCCGCCGGGCCCATCCCTTTGTCCCCAGGACACTTCTAGCACCACTACAGGGAACTCAGGCAAACCCACCACCACAAGAAAATCAGGGACCTGGGGGCAGTGGCAGTGGGCACACGGTTCAGGGGACAGAGAAACAGGAAAACAGGGGAACTGGGAGGACTGCTGTGCAACAGGGGGAGGACAGGCCCAGGGAACCCACTCTCCACGAGGCCCTCTCCAACATCATGGGAGCGTACCATCATTTCCAGGAGACGATGGCAACAGTTCTGGCCAACTTTCAGGAGACCCAGCGGCCGCAGGAGAAACAGTATCTGGGGATCAGGGAGGAACTCAAGTCCATCAAAACCACCCTGGCCACCATAGAAGGGGTGCTGAAGGACCTTGTCAACACCAGGAGGGACACTGTGGCACAACAAGGGGCCCCTGACACTAGCCTGGATGATGAACAGCCCACCACCTCTGCCGGCGCAAGTCGATAGTAGGCACCCCACAGGACCACAACACCAGCACCCCACCCCCTGTTGATGGAGAACCACCCCACAAAGGTCCCTGAGATCCAGGACAAAGACAGAGAACAATGCCAAGACCCCCCCCCCAGGAAATGAGACCCCCCTGAATGTCATCCTTCTGTCCCACTTCGTCACCCTGTCCATCCATCAACTGCCCTAGCTCCACTTCCTATGCCCCTTTGGACAATGCACCTGTGAAACAAATAGACTGGACTCTGCCATGGACAATCCTCCACCGTCACCCCTGCCCATTTTACAACCCCCTCCACTAATTTGCACTGAAATAAACACCCTTGAATCACAAAACAATCTGGAGTCAGTCTGTGCTTTCACAAATGTGTATTTGCAATAACTATGGAATATAGAAATGTCAATTGTATTGTCAAAATATTGATGTAATACAGCTCTAGTCCATGAGGTAATATAGCAGATGTCACATAGTGGGACCCACATCTGTGAAATGGAAAGGCAAAGTGACAAGTCAGGGTCCATACACTGGGTGAAAGTGACAGACTTATGATAGGTCTAACAATTGTATGAGATGTGTGAGGCAGTGACATCTTCTTACCTGTGTCTCACTGGAAGTATTGCTGGATAACGTTGTTTCTGTTGTCGATATCCTCTTCTTCTGCCTCCTCTTCTTCACTGTCCACAGGCTCAACAGCTGCCACAAGACCTCCTTCTGGCCCATCCTCCTGCAGAAAAGGCACCTGTCATCGCAAAGCCAGGTTGTGCAGCATACAGCAGGCCACGATGATCTGGCACACCTTCTTTGGTGAGTATTAGAGAGAACCACCTGTCATATGGAGGCTCCGGAACCTGGCCTTCAGGAGTCCGAAGGTCCTTTCAATCACTCTCCTAGTTCGCCCATGTGCCTCATTGTAGCGTTCCTCTGCCCTTGTCCTGGGATTTCTCACTGGGGACAGTAGCCATGACAGGTTGGGGTAACCAGAATCACCTGCAAATGTCGTGGGACAACTGTTCGACACACACTAACCCTTAGGGACAACACACGGTGCCTCTGGAGTTGCCCCATCACATAAGGGATGCTGCTATTCCTCAGAATGTAAGTGTCATGCACTGATCCAGGAAACTTGGCATTCACATGGGAGATGTACTGGTCGGCCGAACACACCATCTGCACATTAATTGAATGGTAGCTCTTCCGGTTTCTATACACCTGTTCACTCCTGCAGGGGGGGTACCAAGGCCATATGTGTTGCTTCAATGGGACCTATGATGTTGGGGATATGTCCCAGGGCATAGAAGTCACCTTTCACTGTAGGCAAATCCTCCACCTGAGGAAAAACAATGTAGCTGCGCATGTGTTTTAGCAGGGCAGACAACACTCTGGATGACACGATTGAGAACATAGGCTGGGACATCCCTGATGCAATGGCCACTGTAGTTTGAAAAGACCCACTTGCCAGGAAATGGAGTACTGACAGGACCTGCACTAGAGGGGGATCCCTGTGGGATGGCAGATTGCTGACATCAGGTCTGGCTCCAACTGGGCACACAGTTCATGGATTGTTGCACAATCAAGTCTGTAGGTGACTATTAGGTGTCTCTCTTCCACTGTCGACAGGTCCACCAGCGGTCTGTACACCAGAGGATGCCGCCATCTCATCACCTGCCCCAGCGAACGTGCACTATGGAGGAGAACAGAGAGCAGAGAGTCAGCCAACACTGAGGTATTACAAAATGTCATTAGCACACATATGTAAATCCGCAATGTGCCTGTTACTGTGTGTATGCAAGGCCTACATAGGTGTGACGCAGTTATTATTATAGCCATGTGGCCCCCTGAAATGGCGGCTGCCTGACCTGTAAGGTGGGACAAGATGATATGATGTAACTGAGCTGGCCTTCTACACCGTCGCGGTAGGCGGTCAAAGACTGCAGCGCAATCCTTCATTGGTTAACATTGGACCCTATGGGTCCCAGGAGCCAATGATGATGTACGCCGGTGGTGACGGAACGCACCACCGCGGACGAGACCGCCATTTTCTGTCTGTTCACTCACTTGATACCTGACCTTCGACAGGAGAGGACCTACACTGCAAGTGCTGCTGTGACCTAATTCTGGAAGCGACGATGGCTCATGTGTCTGGGGAAAGGGCCCCTGCCTTCACTTCGGAGGAGTTGGAGAAGTTAGTGGATGGGGTCCTCCCCAGTACAAGCTACTCTACGGTCCTCCAGACAAACAGGTGAGTACACTGTGAGCATGCTGCATGGGCAATGGCTGTTTGGAGTGGTGTGGATGGAAGATACATGGGGGGGGACTGAGCCCTGCATGAGCGGACGGTGAGTGTATGTGCATCAGGGCAAGGGTGGGAACGTGGGCCAATGACTGTGATGGTCCAGACGGTTAAAGTCTTTCCTTTTCCCCTGTACTATTCCTATAGGTCAGCGCCCACGAGAAGAAGGATATTTGGCGTGCCATCGCCAAGGACGTCCGGACCCTGGGGGTCCACCACAGACGGAGCACCCACTGCCAGAAAAGATGGGAAGACATTCACCGCTGGAGCAAGAAGACGGCGGAGGCCCAGCTGGGGAAGGCCTCCCAACATGGGAGGGGTGCCCGTCGCACCATGACCCCCCTGATGTTCTGGATCCTGGGGGTGGTGTATCCAGATTTGGATAGGCACTTGAGGGCATCACAGCAGCCACAAGGGGTTGAGTACCGTCACATCCATCTGACTCTGCGTGCATTACGAGGTATCTGGGTGGGGGAGGTGGGCAGTGGGTTACCCTAGGCCAGGGCGACCTTTGTAGGCAAGGACCCTTTATGAGGCAGGCTATGTGGCACCCCAACCCCACCATTGATAAGAGCCATCTACACCTAGTCAGGCTCCTGTGACTTCCATGTGTGCAGCAATCGGGCATAGGCCTTGTACCCCATGGGCATGTGATTAATCTAGGAACTGTAAGTGCATGGCGTAGTGCAGAGGGCTGCTGTGTCTGTAGTGTCCGCCAACGATAGTGGTATTGCATGCACTGAACATTTCTTTCTTCTGTCCCCCCCCCTTTTTGTCATCTCCCTGTTCTTGTGTGCAATAGCATCATCAGGCGGAGGAGCAGTGGCACCGGAGCAGGAGGGAGCTGCATCCCACTTGGCCCTGGAGGGCGAGACAATGGAGTCTGAAGCCACCAGTGGGACAGAGGGTGAGGGAAGCTACACGGCGGGGACCGGAGGTGACAGCAGCGACATCGACTCCTCCTCCGATGGGAGCTCCCTTGCAATGGCAGGCCCCTCTATGCCCCCGCATCAACAGGTACAGCCGCCACCCCCCTACCATCACCGCCCTCCCAGCAGCCCCTCAGCGTGTGTCCTGTGGCCGCTCACCCAGGAGGGTGGGCATCTCCTTCGCCCCAGGCACCTATGGCCCTGCCCCAGTAAGCACTGCTGTCCTCAGTGAGGAGGCTATTGACCTCCTGAGATCCCTCACTGTTGGGCAATCTACCATTGTGAATGTCATCCAGGGTGTCAAGAGGCATTTGCAACAAACAAATGCATACCTGGAGGGCATTCATTCTGGCCAGGCAGCCCAACAGAGAGCTTTTCAGGCTCTGGCCTCAGCACTGATGGCAGCCATTGTCCCTGTGTCCAGCCTCCCCCCTCCAACTTCCTCCACCCAGACCTGATCCCCTGTACCTCAGCCTATCCCAAGCACACCATCAGACCAGCATGCACACACCTCAACACATAAGGGTGGCTCTGGCAAACATAAGCACCACACATCCCACAGGCACTCACACAAGCATCATACCCATGCACACATACCAACATCCACTGCCTCCACTGTGTACCCCTCCTTCACCTCGTCCTCCTCCCTCCCTGTCTCATCTCCACTCGCACCTGCATGCTCTACATCTTCTGCCACTACCTCCATCACCAGCACGCCCATCACCACACACTGCTCACGTGCACTCACCACCCCCACTACCATTCACACATCCCCTGTGTCCTCTACCAGTGTGTCTGTGAGCCCTCCTCCCAAAGTACACAAGTGCAGGCACACACCCACCCAACAGCTATCCACCTCACAACAGCCTCAGCCCATGCACCTTCACCCAAATTCAGCAAACGTACACCTCCTACAACCACTACCTCTTCCTCCACTCCCAAACCCACTCCATCTACCCGTCCCAGTGTGTCGGAAAACATTTTCCTGGCTAATATTGACCTCTTCCCTACACCTCCCCCCCATCCGTCCCCTAGGGCCATGCTTTCCAGGTCCCAGCCCAGCACCTCAGCCACTACATCACCGGGCACAGTGGTGCCAGCAACTGCGGGCTATTGCAGTGCGCCAAGCATCAGGGCTGCCAGTGTGCCACGGAGCGAGGGCAAGGACATTCCGCCACCTGCAAAAGTAAAAAAGTTGCCCACATCCCGGAAGGAGAAGCCGAAAACACCTGACACCAAGGGCTCAGGGAAAACGAAAGGGGATGGTGGCAAGACAGCTGCCCCACCACCCAAGGTGGGGAAGGGCCAGAAAACAAAGGGCAAGTCAGGAGTGGGCATGGTGGCACCGACAATGGGATCAGTGTCACACCTTCTGTCCACGTCGAAGCCAACCTGCATGGCGGAGAAGACCACCACCTGCACCACCACATGCAGCGCCACCAGCACCACTGTCATTGAGGCCGCCACCTGCACCGCAGTCACTGAGCCCACCACCAGCACTGCAGTCACTGAGCCTGCCACCAGCACCGCCGTCACAGAGCCCGCCACAACACCGCTGCCACAGAGCCTGCCGCCAGCACCGATACCACAGAGCCAGCCGCAAGCACCGCTGCCACAGAGTCCGCCGCCAGCACTGATGCCACAGAGCCCGCCGCAAGCACCGCTGCCACAGAGTCCGCCGCCAGCACCGATGCCACAGAGCCCGCGCGAAGCACCACTGCCACAGAGGCCGCCGCAAGCACCGCCACTACTGACACCGCCGCAAGCACCGCCAGCGGCCCAACGACATCCTGAGCCAGTGGCACCACCACAGACATGGCTGCCATCCCCAGTGGTCAGTCGTCCGAGCCTGGTGGTCAGTTCCAGAGCCTGGGCAGCTTCCATGATGCACCACCTTCAGTGGAGAAAGGCATCCACTAAAGCAGTCCTTGGCAGGATGAAGCACTCTGGGCACAAAGCCCCCTTCAGAACCAGTGGAATATCACATCTACTACCTCTGTCCTTGGCAGGATGAAGCACTCTGGGCACCAACTCCCCAGGATACAGCAGTGGGCAAAACACCCACTGGAAACACTTGAGAGACTGTGGCTTTGCACTCCCCAGGATAAAGCAGTGGGCAAACCACCCACTGGAAAGACTTGAGAGACTGTGGCTTTGCACTCCCCAGGATACAGCAGTGGGCAAACCACCCACTGGAAAGACTTGAGAGACTGTTGCTTTGCACTCCCCAGGATACAGCAGTGGGCAAACCACCCACTGGAAAGACTTGAGAGACTGTGGCTTTGCACTCCCCAGGATAAAGCAGTGGGCAACCCACCCACTGGAGAGACTTGAGAGACTGTGGCTTTGCACTCCCCAGGATACAGCAGTGGGCACGGAGCCCCCTCGTGGATCAGTGGCGTTGTGCACTAATCCGGCTGAGGTGCCCCCCCTTCCCTTCCCCCTGAGGTGCCTGTTTCATTTCGATCTGATGCCCCTGCACAGTGTTCTCTCCGTTTGAAGTCTGGTATCGAGTGTGGGCCTCGCCCATGCATTTTGGGCCCAGTGGTCCACGGACAATAATTGGAGCACTATCCGGACTTGTGTAGTTGGTGTACATAATTGTATATACTGTATTTCGAGTTTTGACTACTGTTTTTTTCATGATTACAATCATTCAACTCATTTCCTTTTGTCCTTGCGTTCTTCCGTCGGTGTGGGGGATGTAAATATAATGTTGTAGCATGTTTTTGTGTGTAGGTTGTTGTGGGTGATGGTGGGGGTTTTGTGTGCTGCGTGTGTGTGTCACTCTCTTTTCCCTCCTCCCTCCCCTGTGTTGTAGGTGCACTCACCGTGGTCGTCGCCCCCGTCTTTGGTGCTCCAGGAATACCATCGCAGGGAGTGTCTGGAGTTCTGGCTCCATGGCGTCCTGGTTTCCTTGTGGGGTGTGGAGAGGTGAGTGTTTTCCCTTCCAAGTCCTGTTTCTGCCGTGTTTTTATTTGCGTTGGTTCCACCCCAGAAAAGGTGGTGGATTGGCCTCTCATTATAGTGTGGGCGGTACATTGTCTTCCGCCTGTGACCGCCACGCTGTTTGTTTGTACCGTCGTGACAGTCGGAGTGTTAAAGTGGCTGTCTATGTTGGCGGTTTCCACCGCAGTCGTAATTCCATTTTATTTCCCGCCGGCCTGTTGGCGGTATTACCTCCGCTTTAACACAGACCGCCAGAGTTCTAATGAGGGCCTCCGTGTGTTTCATTTTCATCATAAATCTGACATTTTTGCTTGAGTTCAAAATCACTCCAAGTGCTATTTAAATAATTTCCCACAGTCTATAAACACTGTTTAAGGCCTCAGTGTTACCAAAAGAGTCATTTTCATTAACTTTTAGAAAATCTCAATATTTTGCATTTGTGCCCCTTGAGAGCATATAAATGCTTCTAAATATGCGTCTTTATGCCCCATAAGTAATGATTCACTTCAACAAGTCGTAAAGAGTTAAAAGATGAAACAATTAAAAACACCCCAATTTTTTACTTCCCTGAGGTACTTTGTATGTCTGTGGGTCAATGATATTCATAAAAAAATATGACTATTTTCCATGACTTCAAAATGACTCCAAATGCTGTTTAAAACCCTTTCCACAGTGCACAAACACTGTTTAAGGCCTCAGTGTTATCAAATGGATCATTTTAATTCACTTTTATAAAATCTCAATACTTTGCACTTTGGTCTCTTTAGATAGAACATGTAAATTGCTCTAGATATGCTTATTTAAGCCCGAAAAGTGATGATTCAGAACGAGTTATAAGATGCAACTTTTGAAAACATTCAATTTTTGACCTCACTGAGGTATTTCGTAAGTCTGCAGGTCTATGAATTTCAGCAAAAATCTGACTTTTTAGATTGTATTCAAAATGACTCCAAACACTGCTTAATTCACGTCCTGCATTGTACAAATATTGCCTCAATGCTAACAAATCATCCATTTTCTTTAACTTTTACAAATTCTCAAAACTGTGCATTTTGACCCCTTGAGAGCATGGTAAACCTTCAAAACATGCTTAGTTAAGCCCCCAAAAGCGATGATTTACTCCAACAAGTCATAAAGAGTTAAAAGACATAAAAATTGAAAATGTCCATTATGGATCCTCCTGAGGCAAATTGTAAGCGTTGGTGTTTTAGATTTTCATCATAAATCTGAAATTTTTGCTTGAATTAAAAATGAGTCCAAGTGCTATTTAAATAATTCCCCACAGACTATAAACACTGAATAAGGCCTCAGTGTTACCAAAAGAGTTATTTTCATTCACTTTTAGGAATTCTCAATATTTTGCCTTTGTGTCCCTTGAGAGCATATTCATGCCTCTAAATATGCTTGTTTAAGCCTCATAAGCACTGATTCACTTGAACAAGTCATAAAGAGTTAAATGATGCAACAATTAAAAATACTCTGGGGCATATTTATACTCCGTCTGCGCCAAATGTGCGTCAAACATTTTGATGCACATTCAGCGCAAACCTTGCCCCGTATTTAAACTTTGACGCCTGAGCCCGTGTACGTCAAAAGTCCGCCGTGTGCATCATTTTTTGGATGCGGCAACCCGCCTTGCGTTAATCATATGCAAGGTAGGCGTTCCTGTCCAAAAATGCCTTAAACGGCTGTGCGTCGTATTTATGCTTTCGGGCAAAAATGACGCACGGCCGGCAGGTGGAGCTAGAAAATGACGCACAGCCTGATTTGGGGCAATCACACCTGTATTTAATCAGAACAACCAGAAGCTACAGCAGATTAGCAGACCAGCAAAAGGGAGACATGGAGGTGCTTCTCATCCAGCGTGCACTCAGACGCAGAGCCCAGCAACAACAACAGCAGCTACCACACCACCAGCAGGGACCCCAAAGGTAGTGCAGAAGGCAGGAGAGAATATTCCGCACTAGAACAACCCTTTGTGGCCTCAGGGAACATGACATCATCCAGAGTTACAGGTTGAACTGGCAGGCCATGCAGCAGCTGCTGCGAAACATAGAGCCAAGTAGGCACCCACCTTGCTGACACCCCGCACCATCCCAAAAGAAACCAAGCTGCTTGCCGTACTTCACATGCTGGCAAGTGGCTCTTTTCAAACAACTGGTGCCCTAGTTGCCGGAATATCACAGCCATCATTCTCTGCCTTTTTGCCCAAAGTACTGGATGCCATCATTGGACTCACACCCCGCCACATCTGCTTCCCTAACACACTGCAGAAGCAGAAGGAAACAAAACAGGGGTTCTACCTCATTAGTGGCTTTCCACATGCCCTTGGTGCAATCGACTGCACACATGTACTCCTGGTTCCACCTGCTGCAACTGAACACCTCTACCGCAACAGGAAGCACACACATTCCATCAATGTGCAGGCCATTGTCGATCACCAAGGATTGATCACCATCATCGTGGCAAAATATCCTGGGAGTGTCCGTGACTCATTCATCTTCCGTCACAGCACCATCAATCAACACTTCCAGGATGGATGGTATGGCAATGGACTGCTTGTGTTAAGTACAAAAACCTACTTATATACACACTGCACAGCAACCCTCTAGGACACACAACACATACACCACAACAGCAACATGTCGACAGGAACACACTGAGGTTGTGACATCGCTAGCCATGTTTCATAGGTCACCATTGAACCTGTCACACATCTGAAATAACTGTACAGCCCAGTGTTAAGACGTCAATGATCACAACGTTTGGAGTGGGTTGCCTAAATGTCACCTTTCAAATTGTAAGCGTCTCAATTATGTTTACATTAATCCATTGCTTAAGTCTAAAGGTATGGGATGTCCAGGGTACATTGATATGAACGTGTTAACAACACTGTCAATTTTAACCTGTGTATGGAACTATCATCTCACCCCCAGTGAAGACAGAGGGACACCTGTATCACAAGTCACAATGCTAGGGAGGGCACACTGTACTGCAAATCCCAAAACATACTGCTGACAACCGGTCAGCAGCCAAACACTTGTTCAGCCAAGGAAACAACACAATGCAGATGGTACATCCTACAAGCCTAGGATGCAACACAATAACACAAAAGAGTCACAGACAACACACGACAACTACTGCCATGCAAGCTGATATCAATGGGGCAAGCTACATCAACATGATCCCATTCATTTTCTCTTTCAGCTGATCAGGGGTATGGCATCCAGCCATGGATAATGACACCTATTGGCAACCCAAGTACTGCAGCAGAGCGTGCCTACAATGACGCACATAGGAGGACACGCACCATAGTCGAGAGGTCCTTCGGCATCCTCAAGTCGAGATTCAGGTGCCTCGACATCACTGGTGGTAGCCTCCTATATTTCCCATGAAATGGTCTGTAGGATCATTCTAACATGTGCCATCCTGCACAACATTTGCATAAGAAGGAACATTCCCCTCCTGGAACCAGAGCCACACATGCCTGAAGAGGAGGAAGAGGAGGATGGTGGCCTGCAACATGAGGGGGAACAACAAAACACGGCTGCTGGATTGCGTAGGCGCCAACATATCATGAACAATTTCTTTTAAATATAATCACCATCACCACTTTATGAACTAATGTAAATAAACACTGATAGTAATCACCATATCATGGTCTGGCTAATCATTTTTGCTCACCTTTATCTCTAACTATCAGAATAAGAGTGTTGCCTCATGGAGCATTGCTGATATACCGAGCAGGACACTGAAAATCCCATAGCAATTGTGATGCGTATCATACAACGGTCACATACACACACTGTAAATGACATAGATCCTGTACATTTCACCTTTGAAGGCCAATAGCAGAGGACCCCACCTATTTCACACATACATGTTGGAAACATGGTTCATCGCAGCATATGGCACACAACTAAGACACCATCACTCAATAAGGGGAAAAAAAGACTCATACATGAGGCAGTTGATGTGCTTTTGCATCAGTAACAGGAATGTATGACCAGACCCTTGACAGCAGTAAGTCCAACTGCATCCAATCTTTGCAAGGACTAACTGTGACTAGAGTTCCCTAGAAGCAGAACATAGACAGCACAAGTGCCACACATATGACAAGCATTGCGCACATGACATTCCATGTACATGTCAGCCCATTTCCTAATTCCTGACACACCCATGCACCTGGTCACAACCCACCTGTCTGAAGAGGTCCCTGGAATAGTAATCTGTGTACCCCGATATTCCCTCCTCTACACACAGACTAACAATAGTAATCCAGTGTGCTACACCCTTTCCTATGGTATACCATTGTCATAGTACATCTGACTGCATGGACGTCAGGTCAATTAATATACAGGCTTGCAGGTTCTAAGCCCTGTTATCACCTGTAGATTGCTTCCCGTGTGAAAACGTCTGTTGGCCATTAGAATGCAAATCTCACCTACAGGACTTGTGAGAAACTGATGCAGCCCACACCTGTGATCACCTCCATGCACACCACCCATTTCAACATGCACTGCCCCTGCTGATGCCTGGAACAGCATAGGAGTTGCCATTTTGTCAAGTACACCGTTAATTATTGCTAGTAATGAAGCCGTGTAACACAGTCCTTGGGTTCATGTGTCACCTTCAAAAACACAGGACATACACAGTTTTACATGTCAACTGTCTAGTTCGTCCTCCAAACAGTCTTAATCAGATCACTGATTATGTAACTTGTGAAATTGCTGGATCCAGATAGACCCTGCATCCTGTCAGCCTGACTGGCATCTGTCTGTGCGTCACCCTAAAGTTTCCCTGTGGCTACATATGTACCACACTTGCTTTACCAAACCTCTCATTCCTCAGAGGGTATTTTGTCATGTGCTTCACCAACGCATACCCAAATACATTGTATAGCATCATCTGCCTTTTAATTGTACCGTATTAGTTAAATCCTCTTTGAATACCAAAATCATGGCCCATCCCTTGTCTGGGTCTCATTTATGCATGAACGACAAAGTGTGACGGTGTCCCATGGCCATATGCAGGGATTGGGTACGGGCCTTCAGCAGAACCAGCAACCTCTGATAATGTCCATGAAAAGTCCACACATGTTAGGACCCTGACAGTTCACAGGCTGAATTATATTGCTCACAATATATTGATGGGCTGTGTGTGGTGAAGAGCTGCAAAAATAATCAGCACAGAGGCTATGATGTTCCCAGATGCAGTGGGAATTTCAGAGGCCAACCTGTGTACAAATGTTGTAATGACACCTGCCGGAACATGACACCTGAGACATGATCTCACTCAGCACACCAAGGTTGCCCTGTTGACAGTCTCATTACACGTCTTCAGTGACAGGGTGGGACTATCCCCATGTAGGTTCTGATGTCCTCATCCACTTTACTCACATTGATCTCCGAAGGATACTCAGTAGATACAGGAATAGCTGCCGCTGACTCATGATGAGACCTGGACATAGCTGTGACAACATATACCCCTAAAAATATACAGGATCAACATTGGACCACACACATGAACAAGACAACTCTGTGCAATAGATCACTGGAAATATGTGGACACGTGCTGCCTCGTCTGCTCGTCTACAACAGCCACTGGAAAGTTGTGGCTCAGTTATATGACCTCAACTGTGGCATCATCATACATTTGTGGTTCACCTTTGGTTGTCTGGGCCAATTACATGGTACCCACTTGCCCAAATTGTGCAATACATATATGTAGGCCACACATATGGCCATCTAGTGCGTCAGCCAACCATCAAATTCCTGTTAAGGAAGTAGCGGGTCATGGTCCGCTGTAGTATGATGTCTCACATGTGAACATACAACATCAACACCATAGTGGGTGCAATCAGCCTATCTCAGTTGTGTCCCAAATGTAACATAACATAAAAACTGAAATAATGCCCAAAATCAGTTCATGCACTGAAATTTTGACGTTGCTACCGTTATGCATCATTTTTTTCCCACCAATAAAGATTGTGCGTCATATTTTTCGACGCACAGGAGTGAAAATTAGGCTGCATCCAAATAATTGTAAAGACTATTTACTATTATTTGGATGTGGCCTAATTTTCACTCCTGTGCGTCGAAAAATATGATGCACAATCTGTATGCGTGAAAAAATATGACGCATAACGATAAAAACTGCGGCCATTTTATGCAGGATGTGATGTAATAGAATATCCTGTTTACAGATTATGTACAGTGGGTGTACTTTCACTTTGCAGACTATGAATCTTCTAGACTGTGTGGCTGTGTTCAGAGTGTTGTCCAGTGATTTTGTGCTTTTGTGTCCTGTGTGCTATCTTAATTGTTATTTTGTGAAATAAATATTGTTGTTGTATAGTGTCCTAGTGTGTTTTGTTTACAATTGTCCAGTATTCTAGTGTTTTTGTTGTTTGTGGGAGTCTGTTGTGGGTAGAGCTAGTTTGGGGATAGTTGGGCTCTTTTAGTGGTTAAGTTTACTTTTCTTTTTTTTCGTACTCTTACTTTCCCCCTTTCCCTCTTTTCTCCTTTCTACTTCTTTATCCCCTATTCCCCTTTTCATTGCCGAGATGTCTTTTAGGCCACGTCTTGGCAGGATGGGTGAGGAGGAGTTGGGGGGGTTTATATGGCTGGTGTGCCATTTCCTCCCGCTCATGATCGAGGCAGGAGGCAGGGTGATACAGGGGTATCACACTGAGGTACGAAGAATCCAGTGGGGAAAGGTGCTGCATCACGTGCAGCGCTTGTATGGGAGCCAGAGGAGTGACCACCAGCTTTAGCACCGGTGGGCTGACCTCATCACCAGGGAGAAAGATCTGCTGGACCACCTGGGAATAGTGATTGGTGGCCCTGTTGGTGAGTACAAATCATGTAAATGTGCACAATTAAATGCTCTGTAGTGACATCAGATGATTTGTACAATATCTGCCAGCTAAGTTGCTGACTGTGTGTAATGCTACGGAAACATACAGGGTAATTGATGCACTATGTGAAGGATCACAATTGCTAACTGTCAGGAACCACATGCTCTGCAAACTTACAGTATACTTTTCCTTCAAGTAATTTGGTGCCGCCTTTGTGTCAGACAACAAAACAAAATAGGCGACAATCATGTCTATATAGGTCACATTTGCCAGAGAAGTATAGATGTACTAAAATATTGGCTAACTTTGTTGCCGCAATAGCTAGACTGACTTTAGAAACACTACATGATGCAGAAAATGAGTGCTGGCTTCACGTCAATTGATGATAGCAAAGTGGCCAAGACATATGTCTCATGTGAGTCTGGTGAGTGTGTAAGGAAAGCGTTCACGGAAGTTCTATGAATGTCAGGGATTATTGTGGTCCTTCATCTTTTTGGATACATGTCCGATATGGATTTGAAAACATTGGGAAAAGGTGTAAGGTGCCCTCAGCTAACATCTTAGAATGGTATTTGGGGTTTGTTGTGCCACATTCCAATTAGGGATGGCAGTCCAAATGTGTGGACATGGGTTCACATCTCTATGTTTGGTGCAAATCACCATTGCTGGGCCACATCAAATGAAGAAACTGTAACAACATGAGGGCTTGCAAAATTCCCTGTCCCTCTGTACATTGTACCTATGTGTAATAAATGTGTAATTGCCACATAGGCTGTTTGACTGGTAATGCAGGCCTCAAGTAACCAGGCTTTGGATGTCTCTCTTGGATGCACATGATGAGACGATTACACACCATTATTATTTCTGCTCACTAATGACGGACCATGTTTGCCACCACATGATAGTTAGGGCCACTGCATGTGTGCAGATATGTGTAACTGTCATAGGAGACCCATGCTATGTACATGTTGGCCGTGATATATCAGATGCAGTATCATCATGTCTGAATGGCTTTCATTACTTTATTCAGCTTCCACATTGTATATGTCTTTGAAATTGTTCTTCAGTGCACAGATTCTGAGCACATTTCTTCCTTCAATGCCTTACAGGTGGACCGGCACCCTACACTATGGGAGAGGTGGCTACATTTGAGGACCCCGACCACTCCAGTGAGTGTTGATATGTCTGTTATGTGTTGTGTTTGCTAGTGATGTGTGATGGACTCCTGTGTGTTGAACACATAGCAAGGTGTGATGCACTGGCCAATCATTTGTCTTGTTCCATGAGTGGGATTTCAGTTTCTCAAAATTTTTGAGTTGGCCAATGCTTATCCGATTGTATTATCTAGGGATTGTAGGTCATTCCTGTAGGCCCCGCAATGAGAACTGGGGTGAGTCATGTGGATAACACTTGTATCAACAAGAGTCGCACTAGAACTCATCTCAGATTTAGTCAGCCTGTCAGACCCACATTCTCCCAGATTGGTACTGCAAATCGCTTTCCAACAGACCTCTGCTTCCCTATTCACCAAAGTACTTATTAAACTGTAGGCATAACTTCCTAGCAGCATGTACTTCCCCATGTAGTGCTACAAGTATGTGGAACTTGAGTGCAATGGCCTAGGTGTGCATGCTAATCATGATCATGGGTGTTCTTGCAACTCTGTGTCTGGTGTAAGTCATGCCTTACTGGAAGTACATGATGTGTACCAAGCTCTGCATTTCCTGACATGTGTGGCGCTATGATAGGTCAAGGGTTTGCAGACTCCTAATTGTTGATAGACCTTGCCTGTGGTGTGTGTGTAGATCCAAACATGTGTGGAGTTTTCTATACACTCCTGGGTGTCCATGTTGGTTGTTGTTTCTCCACTCCCCTCAAACACAGGCATGGGTTTGTGAATAGGGTACCTATGACTGATGCTACCAGTATGTTACACATACATGTGAATAAGTGAATGTTTGGTCAGAACCTAATATACACACTCAGGTATTGCACAAGAGTACTATACTAGCAAGTCCATTTCAACTTGCAGACCATGTGGCTTTAGTTTTTCATTCCGTACACTGACATCTGTAGCCCAGGCAGTGGTGGAGGATATGCAGCATGATTGTTAGCTGATAACTGGCAGAACTCAGATGGCAAGTTAATGCCAGTTGTTACCCATCTTGTAGGTTTTGGATGTGCTATGTGTGATGTGACCTTTGTAGGCTGGCCTGCCATGTACTTCCTCAGGGACATTCAATGATCTGTGTGGTGATATGAGCTGTTACAAGTACAGTAGATGTATTGTCTGATTTACTTCTTGTGCCATTTCAGACAATGCAGTTCCTAATGTAAATTATTTGCCTTTGTCTTCACAGCTGCAAACATGACACCCATCCAGGTCCGTGAGTTCCAGAGGCTGGCCATGAGATATCAACATATCTTGCTGGTAGAGTCGGGGTTCAGGAGGATGGCCCGTAGCTACCGCAATGAACGGGCCTCCGGAGCATGGAGGGCTTTCCCACAGGGTGGCCCTACTTTGCCCACCACAGCCACCACCAGTACAACCACCAGTTCCACCCAGGTGGCACCACCCACAGCTGGGACTGTTGTCCCAACGTCTGCTGTTGTTCCAGGCCCCAGCAGTGCAACACCTTCAGGGCAGCCCACAGGCATTGGCTCTACACACCCACAAACCTCCTCCGCCAGTACACAGACTGCCCCAGCTACAACAGTTGACCCTGCAGCTTTCCAGGCAGTGGAAAGTAAGATGGACCGTGTGTTGTGGAAAATCAGTAATCTGAGCCGGGATGTTCGCCATATGAACAGGCGTATGCGGTCCATAAAGCGGACTCTCCGGAGGGCCAACCTCTAGACTTTGATATATGGACATGAATCCCTCCCCTCCCTCCTCTTTCCTTGTTCTCATACTTAGTGGGCTTAGTGGGCTTAGTGTTAGGTTAGTATAGGCTGTTAGTTTAGTTAGTGTTAGTGGGTGGGGGGTCCTGAATCTTTCTCTTTTTACTTATTAAGTGTGTGGGTGGGTGGGTGGGGGGCTATGTTGGGGTTCTTGTGTGTTTAAAAAAATATATATATATATATTTAAAAACATATAAAAAAAATACAACAAAATATATATTTGTTTAGGATAGTATAGTATGTGTTTAGGTTAGTATCTATTGTCCTCCATGTGTCCCATCTCATAAGAGGGGTGGAGGTTGATGTTTAGAACGTTTCGTTACATGTGAGAAGTAAGTTTAGGTTAGGTTAGTTAGGGACAGTTGTGGGTAATGAGTAGTCAGGGTAGATTAGGGTAGGTAAGACTTTTCCCTCAGTTTCCTCTTCTGTGATTACCATTTAATAAATATATAGTGTACCCTTTACAGTATGTGTTAAATGCTTGTTGATCATGGCCTTGGCAATAGTGTACATGAACTTTGTACTATTACATTTGTGTCCTATGCTACGAACAAATCCCACCTGAGCTGTAAGATTGCCAGCTACCCCAGAGCTACCTTGCAAAGATTCCACCATTCGTTGCAACCACCAATCACAGTTAATATGGATCCCAACGTGTTTTTGCCGATAAGTATGTTTTCTAAGTCACAAACAGTGCTTCCAGACTTGGTATTGGGGGAACAGTTTTAGGTTAGACTGCAGTGTGATGTTCAAGGACACCCTCATAAGATGAGTTGTCGTAAGCACTCTTGCAGTATCATCTTCATGACTCACATAGATCATTTGTGACACTGTTCAGCATGATTACCTATTTGGATGTAAACTCAGACACATTCATTCATGCAGTTTTTGGAGTGATTGCTTAGATTTGTGTGCACTGTTATATGTGTTAGTATTACATGGTGACAACATTTTGCGGCCACTATTTGATGATTTAGATATCTCTTGAGGAAGCATTATTCTGTCCAACACAGCATGATGGTGTATGGTTTCTCACTTCATCAGATATTACCCTCAGGAAGGGCAGAGTAGGATGCAATCCTGGCCAATGTGCAGATTTATCTGACTACATAATTTCAGGACAGTTGTATTGACAAGCTACGTTATTTGACAGGAGGCACATTTCAGTTATCTACTGCACAGTTGATGTGTCACATTACACAGAGACAGATTTGTTGTGTAAGTGCTATTTATTGAAAAGTGCTGTAGTGCTATATGTACGTTGTCCATGATTGTGAGTCCATTATAGTGACATCTTCCATTGTGATCCTACACAAGTGATAAAGGAAAATGCATTTGACATGCTGGGGTGATGTTTCAGACAGTGCAGAGGGACAGGATGTGCCAATGAGTAAGAGAGAGACAAGCCCTGGGCAGGCAGACAAGATATACAGTGGTCAGCAGAACAGTCATTGAGTAGAGTTGTTGTAAGACTGGCATGTTTCAAAACGCAGGACCTTGGTAATAGTTGGCCATGTGGCAGGGACTAGTGATTCCGGGTACTTTTCCGTGTGAATGTGATCTGTTCCATGTCTTCTTCTTCTGATGTGTGTGTTGCCTCCTCTGTCCTTGGTGGTGGTGGTTGTGAAGGGGCAAAACACACCTCAGTGTTAGAAGACGTGGAGTCAGACATCCCGGTCACTGCTACCTGTGAATGTCTTAAGGGCAGTACTGCAGCAAGGTGGAGCTGCTGATTCTTAAGAATAGCAGCCACATCATGATGGTAGGCAGCCAGGTCGGCCCTGAGGGGTTCAATGTTGCATTCGTGCATGCGTTGACAGGATTGCTGTTGTAGGTGTTGGGTCAACTGTATTACAGCTGTGCTGATTTCCTTCAACCTTTTTTCAACTTCCTGCAAGATAGTTGTTCGCCCTTGCATAGCTGCGGCCTGTTCCTCAGTTGACATCATGCAGGAACGCACCCCCTCTAGGCTGGCTGCCATAGTTTGCATCCCCACCGCGCACCTCATTGGCCAGCTCCCGCTGTACCCCAACTACAGTTCTCTCAAAGCTGGTGCCTGTGTCGTCTGAGTCCTCAGCTGTATTGGAGCTGGCAGGTCTTACAATTGGGGTGGTGGGTGGGTCCTCTGTGATGGCTGCTTGTTCTGTGCTCCTCCTTGTGACTGAAGGTGGGGTCTGGAGGGTGTCAAGGACCTTTTGGATAGTTTCCTGGGGAATGTAGTTGAAATGTAGGGTATACTATGTATAGCATTGTTATGGCACAATATAGATGTCAGCATTGGTAATGTGTACAGCTGATGTTAGGGAATGTATGGTACATTGGATTGCCCTGATAGTCATAGCAGTGTCCTATTTCCTCCTCTGACTGTGCAGGTGTATTTCAGTGACCAGTTACATGTGTCCTCCCCCTCAATGCTGTTGTCTGAGCAGTATGACATTTGGGATGTTACATTGTGACCCAGGCACAGGATGGACCCTAACATATGCAGCATGGGTGTGTCCTTAGTGCTGTGTAGCTCCTACTGTTGATGACTTTGGCTGATGTTTGCGACAACTATGGGCATTGACATTTGACAGGACTGGGGCCTTTGTCTTGTTTTAGGGGATTATTGGAGTTGTCATCATCAACCCTCTAATTTTGGTGTGTATGATCCATGGGGAAGTTACTGCCATTGATTACTTGAGCTGCACACACAGCGGAGGTGGTAGTGAAACTGTTGTCGCTGTTGCATTCCAGTTGTCGGTATGGCTAGAGGTTGTTAATTGGGCCCTAGTTCAAGTAGGGGGTATAGTGGCTGACGTGTGCCAGGATGTCAGTTTGACATTGTGCCCTCTCTCCTGGCGTGGCTTTACCGTTGCTCCATCGTTGGCATGGAAGCATGTCCCAATGGGACTGTTGTTGGTGTAGTGTAATGTTGTGCCCCAGCTTTTCTCTGTGCAGGCCATGCCCCCATGCCATACCCCTTTACCCATGCCTCTCCATGTATATGATGACTTCCATGCATTTTTGTAGTCCCTATCCCCCCTGCTTACAGTTGACATTAATGCGCTTTAATTCCCCATGCGACTTACCATGCATGTGTGTTGTCTCCTGGTAGTCTGCGCTGTCCTGTCCTTGAGTCCCTGTGACGATCTCCACAGGGATGACGGCTGCGACCATCTCCTCCATGTGGTCCAGGGCCCCCTGGTGTGCTGGACTCTCACCTCCAGTCTGCAGTGCTGCCTTCCTGTTCCTGGCCATCTATTCCTTGGTCCTGGGCCTGCAGTCATGCCAGCGTTTCTTGCACTCGATGACTGTTCTGCATACTTCTGCCACACTGTTAATCTTGTCAACAATTTGTTGCCATATTGCCTCTCTCCTACTGATTGGCAACTTTGAG
Source organism: Pleurodeles waltl (assembly GCF_031143425.1). Taxonomy (NCBI): domain Eukaryota; kingdom Metazoa; phylum Chordata; class Amphibia; order Caudata; family Salamandridae; genus Pleurodeles; species Pleurodeles waltl. The sequence goes on along the minus strand of NW_027150409.1, from coordinate 1,431,464 downwards.
GTGACAAACAGTTGGTGCTGGTGATCCGTCACCTCTTTAACCAGAATGTCCTGCTCCTTGGCACTGAAGCAACACTTTCTTTTCTTCTTCTCCCTGGGTCTTGTGTGGATCCTCCTGGCTGGTTCCTGGTCTGCTGTCATATTCCTGGGGTCTGTGCAAGCATCTGGGATCCATTTTGGCTCTCCTCTGCACAAATTGCTGTGTTTGCGGCGAGTTTTGATGCTATTGCGTCAAAAAACACAGCATACCCGGTTTGCGGTGTCGTAAATCGTCTCACAGTCATTTCCGCTGCGTTAACTTTGTTTTCCTTAACGACGTGACGCTGTGGTGTGCATCAAAGAAAATGACTCACACCTGTAGTTTGTGCGGCCGTGGTTCAAAGTATAAATTTGACGCCCGCACAGCGCACAGAAATGGCGTTAGCCGGCGGTAATATTTTTGACGCAAAACTGCATTTTGGTCTCTTTAGATAGAACATATAAATTGCTCTATATATGCTTATTTAAACCCGAAAAGTGATGATTCACAAAGAGTTATAAAATGCAGCTATTGAAAACATTCTATTTATGACTTCCCTGAGGTATTTCGTAAGTCTGGGGGTCTATGAATTTCATCAAAAATCTGACTTTTTTGATTGTACTCAAAATCACTCCAAATGCTGCTTAAATCGTGTCCTGCATTGTACAAATATTATTAAATCCTCAATGTTAACAAATCATCCATTTTCTTTCACTTTTACAAATTCTCAAAACTGTGCATGTTGACCCCTTGAGAGCATGGTAATCCCTCAAAACATGCTTAGTTAAGCCCCCAAAAGCAATGATTTACTCCAACATGTCATAAAGAGTTAAAAGATATAGAAATTGAAAATGTCCATTATGGATCCTCCTGAGGCAAATTGTAAGTCTGCGTGCTTTTGATTTTCATCATAAATCTGACATTTTTGCTTGAATTCAAAATGAGTTGAAGTACTATTTAAATAATTTCCCTCAGTCTATAAACACTGTTTAAGGCCTCAGTGTTACCAAAAGTTATTTTCATTCACTCAAAGGAAATCTCAATATTTTGCATTTGCCTCCCTTGAGAGCATATACATGCCACTAAATATGCTTATTTAAGTCCCATAAACAATGATTCACTTCAACAAGTCATAAAGAGTTAAAAGATGCAACAATTAAAAACACTTCATTTTTTACCTCCCTGAGGTTTTTTGTAAGCCTGTGGGTTGATGATATTCATAAAAAATGTGACTATTTTCCTTAAATTCAAAATGACTCAAAATGCTGTTTAAATCACTTTCCACAGTGCACAAACGCTATTTACGGCTTCAATGTTACAAAATTGGCCATTTTCATTCACTTTTGCAAAAATCTGAAAACTATCCATTTTGGCCGTTTGGGAGCTTGAAAATTGTTCTACACCTTATTATTCAAGCTCCATAAGTGATGATTCTCTTCAACAAGTCATAAAGAGATTAAAGATGCAATAACTAAAAATAGTCAATTTTTGACCTCCCAGTGCCATTTCGTAAGTTCATGGGTAATTGATTTTCTTTAAAAAATCTGGCTGTTTTGCTTTAATTCAAACTGAATCCTGGTGCTGTTCAAATCCATTCCTGCAATGCTTACACACAATGTAAGGCCTCAGTTTTCTCAAATGGACCATTTTAATGCACTTTTATGAAATCACAATACTTTGCAGTTTGGTCTCTTTAGATAGAGCATGTAAATGGCTCTATATATGGTTATTTATGAACGAAACGTGATGATTCACAAAGTGTTATAAGATGCAACATTTGAAATCATTCCATTTTGGACCTCTCTGAGGTGTTTCGTAAGTCTGTAGGTCTATGAATTTCATCAAAAATGAAACTTTTTTTATTGTATTCAAAATTACTCCAAATGCTGTTCAAATCACATCCTGCAGTGTACAAATATTGTTTAATGCCTTAATGTTGATAAATCGCCAATTTTCTTTCACTTTTACAAATTCTCAAAACTACGCATTTTGACCCCTTGAGAGCAATGTAATCCCTCTAAATATGATGTTTTAAGCCCCAAAAGCGATGATTTATTCCAACAAGTCCTAAAAGTTAAAAGATACAAAAATTAAAAAATGTCCATAATGGACCGTCCTGAGGCAAATTGGAAGTAAGCGTATTTTTGATTTTCATTATAAATGTGACATTTGTGCTTGTATTCAAAATGACTCCAAGTGCTACTTATATAATTTCCTACAGTCTATAAACACTGTTTAAGGCCTCAGTGTTTCCAAAAGAGTCATTGTCATTCACTTTTAGGAAATCTCAATATTTTGCACTTGCGCCCCTTGAGAGCATATACATGCCTCTAAATATGCGTATTTAAGCCCCATAAGCAATGATTCACTTCAATAAGTCATAAAGACTTAAAAGATGCAACAATTAAGAACACTCCATTTTTTACCACTCTGAGGAATTTTTTAAGTCTGTGGGTCAATGATATTCATCAAAGAATGTGACTGTTTTGCTTGAATTCAAAATAACTCCAAATGCTGTTTACATCACTTTCCACAGTGCAAAAACACTATTTACGGCTTCAATGTTACTAAATCGGCCATTTTCATACACTTTTACAAAATCATAGAAATGGCTGTAAACCTGATTATTTAAGCTCCAAAAGTGATGATTAACATCAACAAATTATAAAAAGTTAAAAGATAGAACAACTAGAAACAATACATTTTTCACCTCCCTGAGCCATTTCGTAAGTCCATTGGTCATCGATTTTCTTCAAAAGTCTGACTTTTTTGCTTTAATTCAAAATGCCTCCAGGTGCTGTTTAGAACCCTTCCCACAGTGTATAAACACTGTTTAGGGGCTCAGTGTTATCAAATAGGCCATTTTCATTCACTTTTACAAAATCTCAATACTTTGTATTTTGAACACCTTGGAGCATATACATTTTTCTAAATATGCTTATTCATGTGCTAAAAGTGATTATTCACTCCGACAAGTCATAAAGAGTAAAAAGATGGAAAAATATAAAGTAGTGCATTTTTTACCTCCCTGCAGTATTTTGTAAGTCAGCGGGTAATGAACTTCATCAAAAATCTGACTTTTTTGCTTGTATTCAATATAACTACAAATGCTGTTTAAATCACATCCTGCAGTGTACAAATATTGTTTTATGCGTCAGTGTTAACAAATCAGCCATTTTCATTCACTTTTACAAATTCTCATGTCAAGTCATAAACAGTTAAAAATTGCAACAAGCGAAAACAATCCATTTTGGACCTTCCTGAGCCATTTACTAAGTCCACAAGTGATCGATTTTCTTCAAAAATCTGTCATTTTTGCTTTAATTCAAAATGACTCCAAATGCTATTTAAATCATTTCCCAGAGAGTATAATTACTGTTTAAGGCCTCAATGTTCCCAAAAGAGTCATTTTCATTCACATTTACGAAATCTCAATATTTTGCATGTACTCCCCTGGAGAGGATATAAATGCCTTTAAATATGCTTATTTAAGCCCCATAAGCAATGATTCCCTTAAACAAGTCATAAAGAGTTAAAAGATGCAACAATTAAAAACACTAATTTTTTGCCCTCCCTGGGGTATTTTGTATGCCTGTGGGTCAATGATATTCACTAAGAAATGTGACTATTTTGCATGAATTCAAAATGCCTCCAAATGTGGTTTAAATAACTTTCCACAGTGCACAAATACTGTTTAAGGCTTTAATATTACCAAATCGGCCATTTTCATTCACTTTTACAAAAAAGGAAAACTGTCCATTTTGGCACTTTGAGAGCATAAAAATGTCTCTAAATCTGTTTTTTTAAGCCCCAAAAGTGATGATTCACTTTAACAAGTCATAAAGAGTTAAAAGATGCAATAACTAAAAAAAATCACTTTTCGACCTCCCTGAGCCATTTCGTAAGTTCATGGATCACTGATTGTCTTAAAAAATCTGGCTGTTTTGCTTTAATTAAAATTGAATCCAGGTGCCATTTAACTCCCTTCCCGCAGTGTATAAACACTGTCTAAAGCCTCAGTGTTATCAAATGGACTATTTTACTTCACTTTTATGAAATCTCAATACTTTCCATTTTGTCCTATTTAGATAGCACATGTAAATGACTCTATATATGCTCATATATGCCTGAAAAATGATGATTCACTTCAACTAGTCATAAAGAGTTGAAAGGTGCAACAATTGAACACATTCCATTTTTTACCTCCCTGAGGTATTTAGAAAGTCTGTGGGTAAAAGATTTTCGTAAAAAATCAGACTTTTTTGATTGAATTGAAAATAACTCCAAATACTGTTAAATCACTTCCTGCAGTGTATAAATACTGTTAAATGCCTCAATGTTACTAAATCGCCATTTTCATTCATGATTACAAAATCTTAAAACACTGCAATTTTTCCCCTTGAAAGCTTGGTAGTGGCTGTCAAAATGCTTATTTAAGCCTCAATGATGATTCACTTCCCCAAGTCCTAAAGTGTTTAAAGATAGACAATCGAAAACAGTCCATTTTGGACCTTCCTGAGCCATTTTATAAGTCCATGAGTCATTGATTTTCATCAAAACTCTGGCATTTTTAATTGAAATCAAAATAACTCCAAATGATGTTTAAATCACTTCCTCCGGTGTATAAACACTGTTCAAGACCTCGATGTTACCAAAAGAGCCATTTTCATTTACTTTTACGAAATCTCAATACTTTGTATTTTAATCTCTTTAATATGCATATTTAAGCCCTAAAAATGATAATTCACTTCAACAATTCATAAAGAGTTAAAAGATGCAACAATTTAAAGCAGTCCATTTTTGACCTCCCTGTGGTATTTCGTAAGTCCGTGGGTCAATGTTTTTCCTAAAAAATCTGACTTTCTTTCCTTGATTTCAAAATGACTCCAAAAAGTGTTTAAATTTCTTCCTGCAGTGTATATAAGTACTGTTTATAACCTCAATTTTACCACATGGCCCATTTTCATTCACTTTTGAAAAATCTCAAAACTATGCATTTTAACCCCATTGGAGCATGGTAATGCCTCTAAATATGCTTGTTTAGGCCCTATAAGCAATTATTCACTTCAACAAGTCATAAAGAGTTAAAAGATGTAACGATGCAACAATTAAAAGTACTCCATTTGTGACCACTCTGAGGTATTTTGTAAGTCTGTGGGTCAATGATATTCATCAAAAAATGTTACTGTTTTACTTGAATTCAAAATGACTCCAAATGCTGTTTAAATCACTTTCCAGACACACAAACACCTTTTAAGGCCTCAATGTTACCAAATCGGCCATTTTCATTCACTTTTACAAAATCTCAAAACTATGTATTTTTCCCCTTGTAAACATGTAAATGTCTCTTAAATTGTGTATTTAAGCTCGAAAAGTGAAGATTCACTTCAGCAAGTCATAAACTGTTAAAAATTGCAACAAGTGAAAACGGTCCATTTTGGACCTTCCTGAGCCATTTACTAAGTCCATAAATCATAGATTTTCTTAAAAAATCTGTCATTTTTGCTTTTATTCAAAATTATTCAAAGTGCTATTTAAATCACTTCCTGCAGTGTATATACACTTTTGAATGCCTCAATGTTACCAAAAGGGCTATTTTCATTTACTTTTTAGAAATCTCAATACTTTGCATTTTGTCCTCTTTAAAGCATGTAAATAGCTCTAAGTATGCTTATTTAAGCTCCAAAAGTGATGATTCACTGCAACGAGTCATAAAGAGATATAAGATGTAACAATTGAAAACACTCTATGTTTTACCTCCCTGAGGTATTTCGTAAGTCCGCGGATGTAAGGATTTAATAAAAACTCAGACTTTTTTGCTTGAAGGCAAAATGACTCCAAATACTGTTTAAATCACATCCTGAAGTGCGCAAATATTGTTTAATGCCTCAATGCTACCAATTTGGCCACTTTTATTCAGTTTTACAAATTCTCAAAACTATACATTTTGAACCCCTGTGAGCATGGTAATGGCTCTAAACATGCTTATTTAAGCCCCAAAAGCAATGATTTACTCCAACAAGTCATAAGGGTTTAAAAGATACAAAAATTGAAAACTGTCCATTTAGGACCCTCTTGGGACATATTGTAAGTCTACGTGCCTTCGATTTTCATCAAAAATCTGACATTTTTCCTTGAATTCAAAATTACTTCAAGTGCTATTTAAAGAATTTCCTGCATTGTATAAACACTGTTTAAGGCCTCAAAGTTACAACAGAGTCATTTTCATTCATTTTGCCCTGTTTAGAGCATGTGAATAGCTCCAAGTATGCCTATTATCCCCTTGAGAGCACATAAATGCCTCTAAATATGCTTGTTTAAGCCCCGTAAGCACCGATTCACTTCAAGTCATAAAGAGTTAAAAGATGCAACAATTAAAAACACTCATTTTTTTTACCATTCTTAGGTATTTTGTAAGTCTGTGGGTCAATGATATTCATCAAAAATGTTACTGTTTTACTTGAATTCAAAATGACTCCTAATGCTGTTTAAATCACTTTCCCATAGTGTATAAACACTGTTTAAGGCCTCCGTGTTACCAAAAGAGACATTTTCATTTCCTTTTATGAAATCTCATATTTGCACCCCTTGAGAGCATATAAATACCACTAAATATGCTTGTTTAAGCCCATAAGCAATAATTCACTTCAGTATGTAATAAAGAGTTAAAAGATGCAACAATTAAAAACACTATATTTTGACCACTCTGAGGTATTTTTGTAAGTCTGTGGGTCAATAATATTAATCCAAAAATGTTACTGTTTTATTTGAATTCAAAAGGACTCCAAATGCTGTTTAAATCACTTTCCACAACGCAGGAACACCTTTTAAGGTCTCAATGTTACCAAATCGGCCATTTCCATTCACTTTTAAAAAATCTCAAAACTATGTATTTTTCCCTTTGATTCACTTGAACAAGTCATAAAGAGTTAAAAGATGCAACAATTAAAAACACTCAATCTTAGCCCACCTGAGGTATGTTGGATGTCTGTGGGTCAATGATACTCAGCAAAAATATTTACTATTTTGCTTGAATTCAAAATTATCCCAAATGCTGTTTAAATCACTTTCCACGTTGCACAAACCCTGTTAAGACTTTAATGTTACCAAATCGGCCATTTCATTCACTTTTACAAAATAGGAAAACTATCCATTTTGGCCATTGAGAGCATGAAAATTGCTCTACATCTGATTTTTTAAGCTCCAAAAGAGATGATTCACTTCAACAAGTCATAAAGAGTTAAAAGATGCAACAACTAAAAAAAAGTCCATGTTTGACCTCCCTGAGCCATTTGTAAGTTCATGGGTCATTGATTTTCTTCAAAAATCTGGCTGTTTTGCTTTAATTAAAAATGAATCCAGGTGTTGTTTAAATCCCTTCCTGCAGTGTATAAACACTGTCTAAGGCCTTAGTGTTATCAAATGGACCATTTTATTTCACTTTTATGAAATCTCAATACTTTCCATGTTGGCCCGTTAGCGCATGTTAATGACTCCATATATGCTTATTTATGCCTGAAAAGGGATGATTCACTTCAACAAGTCATAAAGAGTTAAAGGGTGCAATAATTGGAAACAAACTTGAATGCAAAATGACTCCAAATAGTGTTAAATCACTTCCTGCAGTAAACAAATACTGTTTAATGCCTCAATGTTACTAGGGCCAGATGTATGAAAACTGGGGCCTGCGAATCGCAAAATGCGATTTTAAGAATCGCTATTTCCGAGTCGCATTAGGCCATGTAACAAAATTGCGATTCGGAATTAGTGATTTCCTAAAAATCGCTATTTGTGGTTTGCGAGGACCATTTACCGAATCGCAATTTGCATTCTCGCAATTTGCGATTTGTTTGCGATTCGGTAAAAAATCGCAAAATGCGAGAAAGTTCGAGAATGCACACCTGGAGGAGCCTCATGACTCATCAGCAGGAAATGAGTCATCCCAGGCAGTTACAGGTGCCACACCCAAACCAGCATCCTGAGTGAGAGCAGCCCAGCCACTGTGAGCAGCACTGTGAAGGAGCAGCATCACCTGAGCCACAAATGAGCCCCAAGGTCCAGGATCTGAGAAGCAGGAGAGGAAGCGCAAGCTCAAGTTCAGTGAGCAGGAGCTGAAGGTCTTAACAGAAGAGGTGGTGAGGAGTCATGACCGCCTGTTTGGCAAATCATCCCTCCAGGTGCCAGAGAGTGAGAAGAGGAGACTTTGGCTGGAGATACAAAGTAAAATCTGCGCAATTGGAGTGGCACAGCGCTCCATTGAAGAAATCAAGAAGCGCTGGTATGACCTGCGGTCCCGGGCAAAGGAGAGGGTGGGAAGGCAACTTGCAGAGGCCAGGAGCACAGGAGGAGGACCACCAACCGAGCCACCTGCCACACCACTGGAGGACCTGGTGGAATCAACACTCCTACCAGAAGCAGTGACAGGGGTCACAGATATAGATACCTCCGCTCAACCAAGTACCAGCCAAGGTAAGTGCAATGTTGTCGTGTGAACCCAATATGTGCATGCATAAAAGCCCCTTAGGAATTAGCATGTAATGTGAAGTAGTGTGTGAAGTAGTCCACTCCACATCTTAGTAGCAGCACAACAATGCATTATGGGAGTCGTAGTCCACAAACTAGTACAGACAGTGGCATGATAATGTAAGCAAGCAGAGTGACACCCAAGGTAACACAACACACACTACACCATGTAGAGCAGTACCTATAGCTTTATTGCCATTGCTGGACAGAGAATGTAACATACAGAACTGACATGCTGCATATTGTTGCTGCAGGTGGGCCTGGCACAGCAGCCACAGCAATTGTGTGTGTAGGGGAGACGGACACACAGCTGCCCTCTGACACCAACACCAGTGGGTCCATCAATCTCTCGACTGTGCGCCGCAGGCCCAGGCCATTGCCACTTCCAGATCTCAGTGGTGTCTCCGATGTGCAGCAGGAGGGGCCAGGCACACCATCTGCATCCGGGAGGCGCAGCCAGGTACCAGAGGACAGGGGTCATTCAGCCCAACGTCGAAGTGCCCCAGTGTCCCAACAGCAACTGCAGGAGGCAGCTGAGGGTACATCTCTGTTTGGTGGACTTGAGGCTGCTACGTTGCAGCAACAGTGCCTGCAAAATAGAAGGATACAGAGTCTGGACAGGAACCTTAGAGTCCACAACAGAAATATGGTTGGCCTGCATCGAAGACTTGACAACCTGAACGAAAATATCAACCAGCTGCGTGAGGGACAGGTGCAGGCCTCCCAGGACACTAGGGAGCTGATCACTGCAGTGTGTGACCTGTGTGAGGAGCTGAGACACGAAAGACTGAGCCGACGCAGACATGAGCACCGTTTTCGCACCATGTTTGCTAACTACTGCAGGTCGTCAAATCATATGGCCAACTCCACCGCCCTCATCGCCCGTCGTGCTGTGGTGGCCCAGGTAGAGGCTGCACACACCAGCAGGGATGTGGTCCAGGGCCTTGTCCAAATCACCAATGTGATAGAACTAGTGATGGGACAGAGGTCGGCCACTCCCAGTGAGGTTGCCTTGGGGGACACGGAGGACACCTCAAGCCTCAGTAGTGTGCATGTACCTGCTGCAGACCACAGACGGCGCAGTGCCAGGCGCAGCACTGCCACTGAGGCTGATATTCAGGGTGCCAGTGAGGCAACTGGGCACCCCAGTGGTGTGCGAGGGAGGAGGAAGTGACTCTTGTCGCATTGACTCTGGTGTCCCCACTATGAAGTAATAGTGTGGGACTCAGTTCATTTGTTGATTTTCGTTTTTATCATTCACCATTTTACTTCTTTCATCACAATTAATAACCTGATGTAAGGGAATAAATATTTCTATCACTACAGCTACAGTTGTCAGTGGAGTTTGATTGTACATACTCACGTCTGAAATGGTTGTGTGTGATGTCAGCACGCCTTTGCCGTCCCTCTGCTGCACTGGTCCTGTCTGCTGGCTGTAGAGGTGGTATGGGATCGTCATCCTTATCTGATTCAGTTTCACTGATTTCTATGGGTATTCCCTGGTTGTAGCTATATTGTGCAAGATTGCACAAGTAGCCACTATTCTACATGTGGTTTCTGGACTATACTGTAGTGCCCCTCAACTATTGTGGAGGCAACAGAAGCGACTCTTCAGGAGGCCAAATGTGCGCTCCACCACGTTGCGGGTTGCCCTGTGTGCTGCATTGTATCTCCGTTCTGCCGGTGTGGTGGGATTGAGGTAGGGCGTCATCATGTAGGTGCGCACTGCATAGGCACTGTCACCTGAAAGGGACAGAAGGTTTGATGAGTACCTCAGCCATCTGAAAAGGGTTTGTTATCTATGCGCCATTGTAAAGAGTGACATCACCTAGTAGATATCCTTCACCAAACTGCCCAGCTAGCAGTCTGGTGTGAATGCCGCTGTGGCGAAAGATGTATGAATCATGTGTGCTCCCTGGGTACCTGGCCACAAGATCATTTATGATGTAGGAGGCATTGCATATCACCTGTATATTCATGGAATGTTGGTGTTTATGGTTTCGGTACACATACTCTGTGACAGAAGGTGGACATATTGCCACATGTGTGCCATCTATGGCACCTAGGACATGGGGGAACTGTGCTATCTGATAAAAGTCATTTTTTTGTCTGCTGTATTTCCTGTGGGTTGTGGGGGAATCGGATGTACTATTGGAGTTTGCTTAGCATGGCGTTGATAATTCATTGAAGAATCTGGAGAGGGTGCTCTGTGAGACCCCCCCCCCAGCTGCTGCTATGACCCTTGATAGCTCCCTGAGGCGAGTAGGTTTAAGGAGCATAATACCTGCACATGGGTGGGGATACTGTGTGTCCTTAGTGTTCTGCGCTGCAGTATGGGTTGTAGCTCAGCTATCATGTCAAGTATCATGGCTGAGTTCAACCTATACCTCTCATATATTTCCTTCTCTGTCAGGTCAAAAAAGTGTAATGCGCACTCTGAAAATGCGCTCCTGTCTCCTCCTCCCTCTCCTCAAACCTGCAGGATCCTCATCCTCCTCGCATGACGTAGAGTGTAGCCATTGTGGTATAGAGTCTGAGGCATTCTGGGCCTCTTTATATAGGTTGCACCTGGTTACCACCTGCTTTCTCTTAGTGGTATTTTGCATGTGCAAAATGCCATTCTGCGAAAAATCGATAATTGCGATTTTTTGATGCATCTCTTTGCGATTCGGATTTTGTGATTCGCATTTTGCACCTTGCAATTTCCTACTGGAAATACCGAATCGCAAAATGCGACTCGCAAAACCGGTCGCACCGCAAAAAATCACAATTTTTGCGATTTCTTTTTTTTGGCCTACGAATGCCTTTCATGCATTGCAGACCACGTTTTTGCACTCGCAAATGGACGATTTTTGTGATTCGCACCGTTTGGGAGTGCAAAAACTTTTCATACATCTGGCACTAAATCCGCCTTTTTCATTCACAATTACAAAATCTCATAACTATGTAATTTTTCCCCTCAAAAGCATGGTAATGGCTCTAAACGAGCTTATTTAAGCCTTAAAAGTGACAATTCACTTCACCAAGCCTTAAAGTATTAAAAGATGGACAATCAAAAACAATCCATTTTGTTCATCTCTGAGCCATTTAGTAAGTCCATGAGTAATTGATTTTAATAAAAAATCTGGCATTTTTATTGAATTGAAAATAACTCAGAGGCCCATATTTATAGTTTTTTAGCTCCTCATTTGCCCCTCTTTTTGATGCAAAAACGGCGCAAACTTACAAAAGACAATTGTCTTTTGAAAGTTTGCTCTATTTTTGCATCAAAAAGCGGCGCAAATGAGGTGCTAAAAAACTATAAATATGGGCCCAAGTGCTGTTTAAATCACTTCCTCCAGTGTATAAACCCTGTTTAAGGCCGTGATGTTACCAAAAGGGCCATTTTCATTAACTTTTACGAAATCTCAATACTTTGTATTTTGACCTCTTTAGAGCATGTACATTTCTCTAAATATGTATATTTAATCCCTAAAAGTGATAATTCACTCCAACAATTCTTAAAGAGGTAAAAGAACCAACAATTAAAGCAGTCCATTTTTGACCTCCCTGTGGTATTTCCTAAGTCTGAGGGTCAATGTTTTTCCTAACAAATCTGACATTCTTTGTGTGACTTCAAAATGACTCCAAAAACTGTTTAAATTGCATCCTGCAGTGTATGAATACCGTTTATAGCCTCAATTTTACCACATCACCCATTTATATTCACTTTTTTTCAAAATCTCAAAGCTATGCATTTTAGCCCCTTTGGAGAATCGTAATGGCTCTAAACATGCTTCTTTAGGCGTCAAAAGAGATGATTCCCTTCAACAAGTCATAAAGAGTTAAAAGATGCAACAATTAAAAGCACTCCATTTTTTTCCCCTGAGGAATTTCCTTTGTCCACGTGTCATCGATTTTCATAAAAAATATGACATTTTTGCTTGAATTGAAAATGCCTCCAAGTACTGTTTAAATCAGTTCCCGCACTGTATAAATACTCTTTGAGGCATCAATGTTACTAAAGTGCCATTTTTATTCACTTTTACAAAATCTCAAAACAATGTATTTTTGCACATTGTAAGCTTGTAAATGTCTCTCACAATGCGTATTTAAGCCCCAAAAGTGATGATGCACTTAAACAAGTCATGAACTGTTACAAATTGAAACAAGCGAAAGTGGTCCATTTTGCACCTTCCTGAGCCATTTATTAAGTCCACAAGACATCGATTTTCTTTAAAAAATCTGTTGTTTTTGCTTTAATTCAAAATGACTCCAAGTGCTATTTAAATCACTTCCGGCAGTGTATGTACACTGCTGAAGGCCTTAATGTTACCAAAAGGGTCATTTTCATTTACTTTGTAGAAATCTAGATGCTTTGAATTTTGGTCTCTTTAGAGCATGGAAAACACTCTAAGTATGCTTATTTAAGCCCCAAATGTAATGATTCAGTTCAGCAAGTTATGAAGAGTTACAAGATGCAGCAATTGAAAACACTCCATTTTTTACCTCCCTGAGGTATTTCATAACTCCATGGGTGTATGAATTTAATCAAAAATTTGCCTTTTTTGCTTGTAATCAAATGACTCCAAATGCTGTTTAAATCATGTCCTGCAGCGTACAATTATTGTTTAGTGCCTCAATGTTAAAAATCTGCCATTTTTATTCACTTTTACAGATTCTCAAAACTATGCATTTTGATGACTTGAGAGCATGGTAATGAATCTAAACATGCATACTTAAGCCCCAAAAGCGATGATTTACTCCAACAAGTCATAAATAGTTAAAAGATACAAAAATGTAAAACTGTCAATTTTGGACCCTCCTGAGGCATATTGTAAGTCCGCGTGTTTTCGATTTTCATGAAAAATCTGACATTTTTGCTTCCATTCAGAATGACTCCAAGTGCTATTTAAATCATTCCCCTCAGTGAATAAATACTGTTTAAGGCCTCAATGTTATCAAAAGAGTAATTTTATTCACATTTAAGAAATCTCAGTTTGTGCACTGTGGAAAGCGACTTAAACAGCACTTGGAGTCATTTTGAATTCAAGGAAAATATTCACATTTTTTAATGAATATCATTGACCCACATACTTACAAAAAACCTCATGGCGGTCAAAAATTGAGTGTTTTAAATTGTTGCATCTTTTAACTCTTTATGACTTGTTGAAGTGAATCATTGCTTATGGGGCTCAAATAAGCATATTTAGAGGCATTTATATGCTCTCAAGGGGGCAAATGGAAAAAATTGAGATTTCTTAAATGTGAATGAAAATTACTCTCTTTTGGTAACATTGAGGCCTTCAACAGTGTTTATACACTGAGGGGAATGATTTAAATAGCACTTGGAGTCATTCTGAATGCAAGCAAAAATGTATGATTTTTCATGAAAATCGAAAACACGCGTACTTACAATATGCCTCAGGAGGGTCCAAAATGGACAGTTTTCAATTTTTGTATCTTTTAACTATTTATGACTTGTTGGAGTAAATCATCGCTTTTGGGGCTTAGGTATGCGTGTTTAGATTCATTACCACGCTCTCAAGTCGTCAAGATGCATAGTTTTGAGAATCTGTAAAAGTGAATGAAAATGGCAGATTTTTAACATTGAGGTACTAAACAATATTTGTACACTGCAGGACGTGATTTAAACAGCATTTGGAGTCATTTTGAATACAAGCAAAAAAGTCAATTTTTTTTATTAAATTCATACACCCGTGGAGTTACGAAATACATCACGGAGGTCAAAAATGGAGTGTTTTCAATTGCTGCATCTTCTAACTCTTCGTAACTTGCTGAACTGAATCATTACATTTGGGGTTTAAATAAGCATACTTAGAGTGTTTTACGTGCTCTAAAGAGACCAAAATTCAAAGCATCTAGATTTCTACAAAGTAAATGAAAATGACTCTTTTGGTAACATTGAGGCTTTCAGCAGTGTACATACACTGCCAGAAGTGATTAAATAGCACTTGGAGTCATTTTGAATTAAAGCAAAAACAACAGATTTTCTAAAGAAAATTGATGTCTTGTGGACTTAGTAAATAGCTCAGGAAGGTGCAAAATGGACTGCTTTCGCTTGTTTTAATTTTTAACTGTTTATGACTTGTTTAAGTGAATCATCACTTTTGGGGCTTAAATACACATTTTGAGAGACATTTACATGCTTACAATGGGCAAAAATACATTGTTTTGAGATTTTGTAAAATTGAATGAAAATGGCACTTTAGTAACATTGATGCCTCAAATTTAAACAGCGTTTGGAGGCATTTTCAATTCAAGCAAAAATGTAATATTTTTTATGAAAATCGATGACACGTGGACAAAGGAAATGCCTCAGGGGAAAAAAATGGGGTTCTTTTATTTGTTGCATCTTTTAACTCTTTATGACTTGTTGAAGTGAATCATCTCTTTTGACGCCTAAAGAAGCATGTTCAGAGCCATTATCATTCTCCAAAGGGGCTAAAATGCATAGCTTTGAGATTTTGCAAAAGTGAATGAAAATGGGCGATGTGGTAAAATTAAGGCTATAAACGGTATTCATACACTGCAGGATACAATTTAAACAGTTTTTGGAGTCATTTTGAAGTCACACAAAGAATGTCAGATTTGTTAGGAAAAACATTGACCCTCATACTTAGGAAATACCACAGGGAGGTCAAAAATGGACTGCTTTAATTGTTGGTTCTTTTAACTCTTTAAGAACTGTTGAAGTGAATTATCACTTTTAGGGATTAAATATACATATTTAGATTAATGTACATGCTCTAAAGAGGTCAAAATACAAAGTATTGAGATTTCGTAAAAGTTAATGAAAAGGGCTTTTTTGGTAACATCAAGGCCTTAAACAGGGTGTATGCACTGGAGGAAGTGATTTAAACAGCACTTGGGCCCAAATTTATAGTTTTTTAGCACCTCATGTGTGCCGCTTTTTGATGCAAAAACAGAGCAAACTTACAAAATACAATTGTATTTTGTAAGTTTGCACCGTTTTTGCATCAAAAAGTTGCGTAAATGAGGCGCTAAAAAAGTAAAATATGGGCCTCAGAGTTATTTTGAATTCAATACAAATACCAGATTTTTTATGAAAATCAATGACTCATGGACTTACTAAATGGCTCAGAAATGTCCAAAATGGATTGTTTTCGATTGTCCATCTTTCAACACTTTAAGACTTAGTGAAGTGAATTGTCACTTTTAAGGCTTAAATAAGCTCGTTCAGAGCCATTACCATGCTTTCGAGGGGAAAAATTACATAGTTTTGAGATTTTGTAATTGTGAATGAAAAAGGCGGATTTAGTAACACTGAGGCATTAAACAGTATTTATACACTGCAGGAAGTGATTTAACAGTATTAGGAGTCATTTTGAATTCAAGTTTGTTCCAATTGTTGCACCCTTTAACTCTTTATGACTTGTTGAAGTGAATCATCACTTTTCGGGCATAAAAAAGCATGTATGGAGTCATTAACATGCGCCAATGGGCCAAAATGGAAAGTATTGAGATTTCATAAAAGTGAAGGAAAATGGTCCATTTGATAACACTGAGGCCTTACACAGTGTGTAAGCATTGCAGGAAGGGATTTAAACAACACCTGGATACATTTTCAATTAAAGCAAAACAGCCAGATTTTTGAAGAAAATCAATGACCCATGAATTTACGAAATGGCTCAGGGAGGTCAAAAAGTGATTGTTATTTGTTGTTGCTTCTTTTAATTCTATATAACTTGTGGAAGTGAATCATCACTTTTGGCGCTTAAATAATCAGGTTTAGAGCCATTTTCATGCTCTCAAATGGCCAAAAAGTAGCTTTTAGATTTTGTAAAAGTGAATGAAAATAGCCGATTTGTTAACATTGTGGTATTAAACAATATTTGTACACTGCAGGACATGATTTAAACAGCATTTGGAGTCATTTTGAATACAAGCAAAAAAGTTCGATTTTTGGTGAAATTCATACGCCTGCGGACTTACAAAATACCTCAGAGAGATCAAATTTGGAGTGTTTTCAATTATTGCATCTTATAACTCTTTATGACTTTTTGAAGTGAATGATCACTTTTGGGTCATAAATAAGCATACTTAGAACCATTTACGTGCTCTAAAGAGACCAAAATGCAAAGTATCGAGATTTCTAAAAAGTCAATGAAAATGGCCCTTTTTGTAACATTGAGGACTTCAACAGTGTACATACACTGTGGGAAGTGAATTAAAAAGCACTTGGAGTCATTTAGAATTAAAGCAAAAATTACAGATTTTTTAAAGAAAATCAATGACTCGTGGACTTGCAATTTGTTTAAATCATGTCCTGCAGTGTACAAATATTGTTTAATGCCTCAATGTTAACAAATCGGCCATTTTCATTCACTTTTACAAAATCTGAAAACTCTACTTTTTGGCCATTTGAGAGCATGAAAATGGCTCTAAAGCTGATTATTTAGGCTCCAAAAGTGATGATTCACTTCCACAAGTTATAAAGAATTAAAAGAAGCAACAACAAATAAAAATCACTTTTTGACCTCCGTGAGCCATTTCTTAAGTTCATGGCTCATTGATTTTCTTATAAAATCTGGCTGTTTTGCTTTAATTGAAAATTAATCCAGGTGTTGTTTAAATCCCTTCCTGCAATGCTTACACACTGTGTAAGGCCTCAGTGTTATCAAATGGACCATTTTAATTCACTTTTATGAAATCTCAATACTTTCCACTTGGGCCGTTAGCGCATGTTAATGACTCCATATATGCTTATTTATGCCCGAAAAGTGATGATTCACTCCAACCAGTCATAATGAGTTAAAGGGTGCAACAATTGGAAACAAACTTGAATTCAAAATGACTCCAAATACTGTTAAATCACTTCCTGCAGTGTATAAATACTGTTTAATGCCTCAATGTTACTAAATCCGCCTTTTTCATTCACAATTTCAAAATCTCAAAACTATGTAATTTTTCCCCTCGAAAGCATGGTAATAGCTCTGAACGTGACAATTCACTTCACTAAGGTGGTCATTACAACCCTGGCGGATGGTGTTAAAGTGGCGGTAAGACCGCCAACAGGCCGGCGGTAAAAATGTTGCAATTACGACCGTGGCGGAAACTGCCAACAAAGACAGCCACTTTAACACTCAGACCGCCACGGCGATACAGACAAACAGCTTGGCGGTCACCACCAACAGCCAGGCGGGAGACAATGCACCGCCCACACTATCATGACAGGCCAATCCGCCACCTTTTCCGGGGCGGATACAACGCGGATAAAAACACGGCGGAAACAGGCATTTCGAATGAAAAACGCTCACCTCTACGCACTCCACGAGGAAGGAGGACAGCATGGAGCCGGAACTTCATATTCTCCCAGTGCTAGTCTTCCTGCTCTTCTACGAGGATCACCAACGCCGGTGGTGAAGACCACGGTGAGTACTGCACCTACGACATAGGGGAGGGGGGAGGCAAAAAATAGGGACACACACACTCAACACCACAAACCCCACCCCGACCCTCACCCACTACAACACACACACCAATGCTTATCAATACATTACAGTAACACCCCCCCATGCCCCCCCGGAAGAATGCAAAGACAAAAGGAAATGAGTGTAAACTATTGTAATATATCAAAATTGAGTAAGCAAATATATACATATATATATATATACACTATAAACAAAATTTATACCACGATTAGTAGTCCAGGTTTTGCATCATTCATAGTCCGTGGACCACTGGGCCCAAAATGCATGGGCGAGGCCCACACAAGATACCCGAACATGATGGAGAGAACACTGCAGGGGCATCAGATAGAAATACAACAGGCACCTCAGGGGGAAGGGAAGGGGGGCACCTCAGCCGGATGAGAGCACAACGCCAGATCCACGAGGGGGCTCCATGCCCCTCGATCAATCCTGGGGAGTGCAAAGCCACAGTCTCTCAAGTCTCTCCAGTGGGTGGTTTTCCCACTGCTTTATCCTGGGGAGTGCAAAGCCACAGTCTCTCAAGTCTCTCCAATGGGTGGTTTGCCCACTGCACCATCCTGGGGAGTGCAAAGCCACAGTCTCTCAAGTCTCTACAGTGGGTGGTTTGCCCACTGCTTTATCCTGGAGAGTGTAAAGCCACAGTCTCTCAAGTCTCTACAGTGGGTGGTTTGCCCACTGCTTTATCCTGGGGAGTGCAAAGCCACAGTCTCTCAAGTCTCTCCAGTGGGTGGGTTGCCCACTGCACCATCCTGGGGAGTGCAAAGCCACAGTCTCTCAAGTCTCTCCAGTGGGTAGTTTGCCCACTGCACCATCCTGGGGAGTGCAAAGCCACAGTCTCTCAAGTCTCTCCAGTGGGAGGGTTGCCCACTGCACCATCCTGGGGAGTGCAAAGCCACAGTCTCTCAAGTCTCTCCAGTGGGTGGTTTGCCCACTGCTTTATCCTGGGGAGTGCAAAGCCACAGTCTCTCAAGTCTCTCCAGTGGGTGGTTTGCCCACTGCTTGATCCTGGGGAGTGCAAAGCCACAGTCTCTCAAGTCTCTCCAGTGGGTGTTTGCCCACTGCACCATCCTGGGGAGTTCAAAGCCACAGTCTCTCAAGTCTCTCCAGTGGGTGGTTTGCCCACTGTTTTATCCTGGGGAGTGCAAAGCCACAGTCTCTCAAGTGGATAACTTTCTCCACTGGTTCTAGAGGGGGCTTTGTGCCCAGAGTGCTTCATCCTGTGCAGGACAGAGGTAGTGGATGCATGTCTCCACTGGTTCTGGAGTGGGACTGGTGCCCAGAGTGCTTCATCCTGTGCAGGACAGAGGTAGTGGATGCATTTCTCCACTGGTTCTGGAGGGGGACTGGTGCCCAGAGTGCAGCACTCACCCCGTGACGGTCCCAGTTGCATCACTGCCCCTGCCGCTAATGGGCTACCGGTGCTTGCCATGGCGGTCCTTGCCCTGTTCAGCGGTGCTTGAGTTGGCAGTCTCTGCTCTGTTCAGCGGTGCTTGCCTTGTTTAGCGGTGCTTGCCATGGCGGTCTTTGCCCTGTTCAGCGGTGCTTGCCCTGTTCATTGGTGCTTGCCATGGCAGTCTTTGCCCTGTTCAGTGGTGATTGCCCTGTTCAGTGGTGCTTGCCATGGCGGTTTTTGCCCTGTTCAGCGGTGCTTGAGTTGGCAGTCTCTGCCCTGTTCAGCGGTGCTTGCTTTGTTCAGCGGTGCTTGCCATGGCGGTCTTTGCCCTGTTTAGCAGTGCTTGCCTTGTTTAGCGGTGCTTGCCATGGCGGTCCGCCATTGCCCAGATGGGCTGTGGCTGGTGGTCCTTCATGGGTCAGCTGGGCTGTGGCTTGTGGGGTCCTCCTGGGCAGCTGGGCTGTGGCTTGTGGGGCCCTCCTGGGCAGCTGGGCTGTGGCTTGTGGGGCCCTCCTGGGCAGCGACGATGGGGCTGGAGGTGGCCTCCTGGCAAGCGACGATGGGCAGGCGGTGGCCTCCTGGGCAGCGGCGATGGGGCTGGTGGTGGCCTCCTGGGCAGCAACGATGGGGCTGGTGGTAGCCTCCTGGCCAGCGATGATGGGGCTGGTGGTGGCCTCCTGGCCAGCGGGGATGATGGTGGTCTTCTCCGCCGTGCTGCTCCTCACTGACTTTGCAGGTTTCTTCTGCCCCTTCCCCACCTTGGGGGGAGTCACTGCCGAGTCCACACTCCCCCCGGGACCCCTGTGAGCGGCTTGGCTGTCTGGAGTCTTCCCCCTCTCCCGCCGGGCACTGTCCAACTTCTGGTGCTTCACAGGGGGTGACTGGCTGTGCTGTGGCTTCGTGACAGACTGGCTGGCCTGGTGGCCGGTGCACTCCACATACCTGTAACAACAGGCACCACTGGTCCCGGAGATTTTTTGACAGAGGTGCTAGTACGGGACCTATGAGTTTGAGGGGGGGTGGTGGGAAATAGATTAAGGGGGGGCAGGAAAAGTTGTTTGGACACACTGGGACGGGTAGCTGGAGGGGGTTTGGGAGTGGAGGAAGAGGTGGTGGTTGTAGGAGGTGTAACTTTTGTGGATTTGGGTGCAGGTGCATGCGCTGGAGGCTGTTGTGAGGTGGATGGCTGTTGGGTGGGTTTGTGCCTGCATTTGTGTATCTTCGGAGGGGACGTCGCAGACACACTGGGAGAGGACACAGGGGACGTGAGGATGGTAGTGGGGGTGGTGACTGCACATGAGCAGGGTGTGCTGGTGGGTGTGCTGGAGAGGGACGTAGTGGCTGTAGAGGTAGTGCATGCAGGTGTGAGTGTAGACGAGACTGGGAGGGAGGAGGGAGACGACGAAGAGGGGGAGACAGTGGAGGCAGGGGATGTTGGTGTGTCTGCATGTGTGTGATGCTTGCATGAGTGCCTGTGGGATGTGTGGTGCTTATGTTTGCCTGAGCTTCCCTTGTGTGGTGAGGTGTGTGCAGGCTGGTCTGATGGTGTGCTTGGGATAGGCAGAGGTACAGGGGATTGGGTCTGGGTGGAGGAAGTTGGAGGGGGGAGGCTCGACACAAGGACAATGGCTGCCATCAGTGCTGAGGCCAGAGTTTGAAGGGTTCGATGAAGGGCAGCCTGACCAGAATGAATGCCCTCCAGGAATGCATTTGTGTGTTGCAACTCCCTTTCTACACCCTGGATGGCATTCAAAATGGTAGACTGCCCAACAGTGAGTGACCTGAGGAGGTCAATGGCCTCCTCACTGAGGGCAGCAGAGGTTACAGGGGCAGGGCCTGAGGTGCCTGGGGCGAAGGTGATGCCCACCCTCCTGGGTGAGCGGGCACGGGGCACACGCTGAGGGGCTGCTGGGAGGGCAGTGCTGATAGGGGGGGTGGCGGCTGTACCTTTTGAAGTGGGGGGCACAGATGTTGCCGCCACCACAAGGGAGCTCCTATCGGAGGAGGAGTCTGTGTCGCTGGTTGCAGATCCTGTGACCACCGTGGTGCTCCCCTCGCCCTCCGTCCCACTGGTGTATTCTGAGTCCGTAGTGTGGGCCTCCATGCCCATGTGGGATGCAGCTCCCTCGTGCTCCGGTGCCACTGTACCTCCGCCTGATGATGCTAATGCACACAAGAACAGGGAGACTGCAAAAAAAGGGAGGGAACAGAAGAAAGACAGGTTGAGTGGATGGCTTACCACTACTGTTGGCGGACAATACAGACACAGCAGCCCCCTGCACTACGTCACGCTGTTCGGCTCTACAGTGCAATTCCTGGGAAATGGCCTACAAGGCTATGGACGACATCTGCACACATAGATGACCCTGGGGCATGAATAGCTGTACTTGGCACTCTACGGAGGTGGGGTGGGGGGACACAGGGCCATGCCTTATGAATGGGTCTAGCCTACGGAACTCGCCCTGGCCTAGGGGAACCCACAGCCCTCCTCCCCTACCCAGACACCTTCACTGCGCACAAAGTCAGCTGAATGATAGTGTACTCACCCCCTTGTGTCTGCTGTGATGCCCTCAAGCGCCCATCCAACTCAGGGTAGGCCACCACCAGGATCCCGAACATCAGGTGGGTCATGGTTCGACGGGCACCCCTCCCACGTTGGGAGGCCATCCCTGCTGAGCCTCCGCCGTCTTCTTGCTCCAGCGGCGAATGTCCTCCCATCTCTTCTGGCAGTGGGTGCTCCGTCTGTGGTGGACCCCCAGGGTCCGGACGTCCTTGGCGATGGCACGCCAAATATCCTTCTTCTGGTGGGCGCTGACCTACATGAAATGTAAAGGGGAAGAAGAGAAGTCATTACCAACTGCACCGTCAAAGTGAGTGGCCCCCATCCCTACCCTTGCCATGTGGCACATGCATTCACCGTCTTTCATGCACTCAGAACTCTTCCCCCTTCCTTCTTACAACCAGCCCTCTCCACACAGGCATAGC
The DNA here is from genome assembly GCF_031143425.1 of Pleurodeles waltl. Classification (NCBI taxonomy): domain Eukaryota; kingdom Metazoa; phylum Chordata; class Amphibia; order Caudata; family Salamandridae; genus Pleurodeles; species Pleurodeles waltl. The sequence goes on along the minus strand of NW_027150409.1, from coordinate 1,409,090 downwards.
CCATACAACATGCTCCCTCTGTACTTACCTGTTGGTCTGGAGGACTGTAGAGTAGCGTGTACTGGCGGAGGACCCCATCGACAAGCTTCTCCAACTCCTCTGCAGTGAAGGCAGGGGCCCTTTCCCCAGACACACGAGCCATTGTCTCTTCCAGACCGAGGTCACAGCAGCACTTGCAGTGTAGGTCCTCTCCTGTCGAAGATCAGGTATCGAGTTATTAAACAGTTAGAAAATGGCGGTCACGTCCGCGGCGGTCACGTCCGCAGCGGTGCGTACCATCACCGCCGACGTACATCGTCATTGGCTCCTGGGACCCATAGGGTCCAATGTTAACCAATGCAGCATTGCTCCGCGGTCTTCGCCCCCCTACCGCGACGGTGTACAACGCCAGCGCAGTTACCTCACATCCCATTGTCCCGCTTTAGAGGTCAGGCAGCCGCCATTTCAGGGGCCCACATGGCCTAATTACCAACTGCGTCACACATACCTAGGCCTAGTCTCAACACACATACAGGCCACATTTTGTGTATGATTGCTGTTCTGTGCATACTGTGGGGACATACCTCTGAGTTGTTTGACTCTGTGCTCGCTTTTGTCCTTCATAGGCACCGTCCGCTGGGACATGTGAGGAGATGGCGGAATCCTCCGGTGTACCGACCGCTGGTGGACCTGTCGACAATGGAGGAGTGACATTTGATCATCATCTACAGGTTTGACCGTACCACAATCCAGGAACTGTGTAGCCAGTTGGAGCCAGACCTGATTTCAGCAATCCACCATCCCACAGGAATCCCCCATTTCCTTGCAAGTGGCTCTTTTCAAACAAGAGTGGCCATAGCATCAGGGATGTCCCAGCCGATGTTTTCCAACGTATTGTCCAGAGTGTTGTCTGCCCTTCTGAAACACATGCGGAGCAACATCGTTTTCCCTCAGGTGGAGGATTTGCCTACAGTGAAAGGTGACTTCTATGCCCTTGGACATATCCCCAACATCATGCCATTGATGGGACCCATGTAGCTTTGGTCCCACCCCACAGGAGTGAACAGGTGTACAGGAACCGGAAGAGTTATCATTCCATAAATGTACAGATGGTAAGTTTGGCAGACCAGTACATCTCCCATGTTAATGCCATGTTCCCTGGCTCAGTGCATGACGCCTACATCCTGCAGAATAGCAGCATCCCTTATGTGACGGGTCAACTACAGAGGCACCGGGTGCAGCTATTAGGGGACTCTGGTTACCCCAACCTGTCATGGCTACTGACCCCAGTGAGGAATCCCAGGACCAGGGCAGAGGAACGCTACAATGAGGCCCACGGGCGGACTAGGAGGGTGATCGAACGCACCTTCGGCCTCCTGAAGTCCAGGTTCCGGTGCCTCCATATGACAGGTGGATCCCTATTCTACTCACCAAAGAAGGTGTGTCAGATCATCGTGGCCTGCTGTATGCTTCATAATTTGGCTTTGCGACAACAGGTGCCTTTTCTGCAGGAGGATGGTCCAGATGGCGGTGTTGTGGCAGCTGTGGAGCCTGTGGACAGTGATGAGGAGGAAGCCGAGGAAGAAGACATTGACAACAGGGACTCAGACATCCAGCAATATTTCCAGTGAAACACAGGTGAGAATACATTCCTGCCTTCTACAAGTACTTTTACACTTCTACCTCTATCCTGTCTGTCTATTTCACCCAGTGTATGGTCACTGAGTTGTCACTTTCCCTTACTGTTTCACAGGTGTGGGTCCCAACGTGTGTCATCTGCTTACATTCCTCATGGACTAGAGCTGTGTGATATAGGTATGTTGACATTACTATTTCCTGGAAATTTTGTTAATGTAATTGCAAATACACTATTTCAAAATCACAGACAGACTCCAGATCTTGGTGCTTTAGGTGTGTTTATTTAAATGCAAAATATTGGAGGGGGGAGTTAAATGGTGAGGGGTGATGGCGGAGGAGTGTCCATGGCAGAGTCCAGTCTATTTGTCTCATAGGTGCATTGCCCATATGGGCAGAGAAAGTGGAGCTGGGGCAGTTCCAATATGGACAGGGTGACAAAGTGGGACAGTGGGTTGACAATCAGGGTGGTCTAATTTCTTGGCGGGGTCTTGGCATCGTGCTCTGTCTTGTTCCTGGATCTCAGGGACCGCTTGCGGGTGGTTCTTCATCTGCAGGGGGTGGGGTGCTGGTGTGGTGGTCCTGTGGCGGTGCCTCCTGTTCACTAGCACCGGCGGAGGTGGTGGGCAGTTCATCATCCATGCTAGTGTCAGGGGCCCCTTGGAGTGCCACAGTGTCCCTCCTGGTGTTTAGTATTTCCTTCTGCACCCCTACGATGGTGCCCAGGGTGGAGCTGATGGTTCTGAGTTCCTCCCTGAAGCCCAGATACTGTTCCTCCTGCATGCGCTGGGTCTCCTGACACTTGGCCAGGACTGTTGCCCTAGTTTCCTGGGAGTGGTGGTATGCTCCCATGATGGAGGAGAGGGCCTTGTGGAGAGTGGGTTCCCTTGGCCTGTCCGCCCCCTGTCGCACAGCAGCCCTCCCAGTTCCCCTGTGTTCCTGGGCCTCTGTCCCCTGGACCGTGTGCCCACTGCCACTGCCCCAGGTCCCTGTTGTTGTCGGGGTGGTGGGTTATCCTGGGTTCCCTGTAGTGGTGGACACACAGCTGACTGCCGTGTCCTGGGTACGGAGGTATGGGCCCGCTGGGTGGGTGCTGTGCTGGTGTTACCAGAGGGTGGAAGGTCTGTGGTGGCCTGTGCCTGTGCGAGGGGAACCGACTGTCCCGAGGCCCACGATGGTCGGGGCTGGTCATCTGGATCCAGTTGGACAGAGCTGCTGTCATCACTGTGGGCCTCTTCTGTGGGTGGGGTGGAGATTTCTGGACCCTCCTGTCTGGTGACGTTGGGTAGTAGTCCTGCAGGGGTGTAAAAGCTTAATTATTGCATCTGTGTGTGTCATGGTGGGCAATAGGTAGGTGACCGGTGTACCCCAGTGCTTGCATTCCTATGTGAGGACTTGTGTGATGATGGTTTAGGGGGTTGTATGGGTATGTGCAGTGGGCATGCTTTTGTGATGGGTGTCCATGCGTTGGGGTTGCATGCAGGGCTTGGTGTTGGGATGGGTGGTTTGTGATAGTGGGTCATATGTGAGTTGGTGGAGTGCTGAGGGTGAGGGTACGGGTAGGAGTTTGTGATGGCATGCAAGAAGGGTGGGGGATATATTAGTAAAGGTTTGACTTACCAGAGTCCATTCCTCCACTGACTCCTGCGAGGCCCTCAGGATGCAGAATCGCCAAGACCTGCTCCTCCCATCTTGTTAGTTGTGGGGGAGGAGGTGGGGGTCCACCGCCAGTCAGCTGAACCGCCAAGTGGTGTCTTGAGAGCACGGAACGCACCTTGCCCAGTAGGTCGTTCCACTTCTTCCTGATATCGTCCCGATTTCTGGGGTATTGTCCCACTGCGTTGACCCTGTCGACTATTCTTCTCCATAGCTCCAGCTTCCTTGCAATTGAGGTGTGCTGCACCTGTGCACCAAATAGCTGTGGCTCTACCCGGATGATTTCCTCCACCATGACCCTGAGCTCCTCCTCCGAGAACCTGGGGTGTCTTTGCCGTGCCATTGGGTGCTGTAGGTGATATGTGGGGTGGTGTGTATGGTGATAAGTGTCGTGATATGTAGTGGTGTGCGGTGTTTTGTGCGTGGAAGTTGTGTGGGTGATGGTGTTGAGTGCCTGTGGATGCTAGTTTGTGGATGGTGGTGTCTCTCTCTGGCCTTCTCTCTGCAATGGTGGTTGTAGGGGTTTGTGGGTGATGTGGGTGTGGGTTTTATATTGTAATGAGTGTGTGGGAGTGGTGTGTTTATGTGCCTCAGGTGTGTGTATTTCGAATTGTCCAATGTGGCGGTGTTTTGTATGTGTGTGTGTATTTTGAGTGCGGCGGTGTGTACCGCCAATGGAATACTGCGGTTGAAAGACCGCCGCGTGGATTCGTGGGTCGTGATAGTGTGGGCGTATTTCTGTTGGCGTGATGGTGGAGGTTTTGTTTTCGCCAGTTTAACACTGACCTTTGGTGTGGCAGACTTGTGTGGGTGTCTGAATTTTGTCGGATTCCGAGCTGTGGGTCATAATAGCTGTGGTGGAATTCCGCGGCCGCGGCGGTGTGTTGGCGGTCTTCTGCACGGCGGTAAGCGGCTTTTACTGCCAATGTTGTAATGACCCCCAAAGTCTTCAAGTGTTAAAAGATGGACAATCGAAAACAATCCATTTTGGACATTTCTGAGCCATTTAGTCAGTCCATGAGTCATTGATTTTCATAAAAAATCTGGCATTTTTATTGAATTCAAAATAACTCCGAGGCCCATATTTATACTTTTTTAGCGCCTCATTTGCGCAACTTTTTGATGCAATAACGGCTCAAACTTACTAAATACAATTGTATTTTGTAAGTTTGCTCTGTTTTTGCGTCAAAAAGCGGCTCACATGAGGTGCTAAAAAACTATAAATATGGGCCCAAGTGCTGTTTAAATCACTTCCTCCTGTGAATAAACCCTGTTTAAGGCCTTGATGTTACCAAAAGAGCCATTTTCATTAACTTTTACGAAATCTCAATACTTTGTATTTTGACCTCTTTAGAGCATGTACATTTCTCTAAATATGTATATTTAATCCCTAAAAGTGATAATTCACTTCAACAATTCTTAAAGAGTTAAAAGAACCAACAATTAAAGCAGTCCATTTTTGACCTCCCTGTGGTATTTCCTAAGTCTGAGGGTCAATGTTTTTCCTAACAAATCTGACATTCTTTGCATGACTTCAAAATGACTCCAAAAACTGTTTAAATTGCATCCTGCAGTGTATGAATACCGTTTATAGCCTCAATTTTACCACATCGCCCATTTTCATTCACTTTTGCAAAATCTCAAAGCTATGCATTTTAACCCCTTTGGAGAATGGTAATGGCTCTGAACATGCTTCTTTAGGCGTCAAAAGAGATGATTCACTTCAACAAGTCATAAAGAGTTAAAAGATGCAACAATTAAAAGCACTCCATTTTTTTCCCCTGAGGCATTTCCTTTGTCCACGTGTCATCGATTTTCATTAAAAATATGACATTTTTGCTTGAATTGAAAATGCCTCCAAGAGCTGTTTAAATCAGTTCCCCCACTGTATAAATACTGTTTGAGGCAGCAATGTTACTAAAGTGCCATTTTCATTCACTTTTACAAAATCTCAAAACAATGTATTTTTGCCCATTGTAAGCATGTAAATGTCTTGCAAAATGCGTATTTAAGCCCAAAAGTGATGATTCACTTAAACAAGTCATAAACTGTTAAAAATTGAAACAAGCGAAAGCAGCCCATTTTGCACCTTCCTGAGCCATTTACTAAGTCCACAAGTCATCGATTTTCTTTAACAAAATCTGTTGTTTTTGCTTTAATTCAAAATGACTCCAAGTGCTATTTAAATAACTTCTGGCAGTGTATGTACACTGCTGAAGGCCTCAATGTTACCAAAAGGGTAATTTACATTTACTTTGTAGAAATGTAGATGTTTTGAATTTTGGTCTCTTTAGAGCATGTAAAAGACTCTAAGTATGCTTATTTAAGCCCCAAATGTAATGATTCAGTTCAGCAAGTTATGAAGTGTTACAAGACGCAGCAATTGAAAACTCTCAATTTTTGACCTCCCTGAGGTATTTCGTACCTCCACGGGTGTATGAATTTGATCAAACATTTGACTTTTTTGCTTATATTCAAAATGACTCCAACTGTTGTGTAAATCATGTCCTGCAGTGTACAAATATTGTTTAGTGCCTCAATGTTAACAAATCGGCCATTTTCATTCACTTTTACAGATTCTCAAAACTATGCATTTTGACGGCTTGAGAGAATGGTAACGAATCTAAACATGCTTACTTAAGCCCCAAAAGCTATGATTTACTCCAACAAGTCATAAATAGTTAAAAGATAGAAAAATTGAAAACTGTTCATTTTGGACCCTCCTGAGGCATATTGTAAGTCCGCATGTTTTTGATTTTCATGAAAAATCTGAAATTTTTGCTTGCATTCAGAATGACTCCAAGTGCTATTTAAATCATTCCCCTCAGTGTATAAACACTGTTTAAGGCCTCAATGTTACCAACAGAGTAATTTTCATTCACATTTAAGAAATCTAAATTTTTGGCATTTGCCCCCATGACAACATATAAATGTCATAAAGAGTTAAAAGATGCAACAATTTAAAACACTCAATTTTTGACCGCCCTGAGGTTTTTTGTAAGTCTGTGGGTCAATGATATTCATAAAAAAATTTGAATATTTTCCTTGAATTCAAAATGACTCCAAGTGCTGTTTAAGGCACTTTCCACAGTGCACAAACACTATTACGGCTTCAATGTTACCAAACTGTCCATTTTCATTCACTTATACAAAATCAGAAAACTATCCTTTTTTTCCATTTGGGAGCATGAAAATGGCCCTAAACCTGATTTTTTAAGCTCCAAAAGTAATGATTCACTTCAACAAGTCATAAAGAGTTAAAAGATGCAACAACTATAAACAGTACATTATTTACCTCCCTGAGCCATTTTGTAAGTCCATTGGCCATCGATTTTATTCAAAAATCAGATTTTTTTGCTTTAATTCAAAATGCTTCCAGGTGCTGTTTAAATCTCTTCCCACAGTGTACAAACACTGTTTAAGGGCTCAGTGTTATCAAATAGACCATTTTCACTCACTTTTACGAAATCTCAATACTATGTATTTTGACCTCCTTAGAACATGTAAATTTCTCTAAATATGCCTATTTAAGCCCTAAAAATGATTATTCACTTCAACAAGTCATAAGGACTAAAAAGATGGAACAATTCAAAGAAGTCCATTTTTGACCTCCTTGCAGTATTTCGTAAGTCTGCGGGTCAATGTTTTTCCTAAAAATCGAACTTTTTTTTCTTGACTTCAAATGACTCCAAAAACTATTTAAATTGCTTCCCGCTGTGTATAAATACCATTAAAAACTTAAATTTTACTAAATTGCCCTTTTTCATTCACTTTTACAAAATCTCAAAACTATGCATTTTAGCCCCTTGGAGCATGATAATGGCTCTAAACATGCTTATTTCGGCTTCAAACGTGATAATTCGCTTTAACACGTCATGAAGAGTTAAAAGATGCAACAATTAAAAGCACTCCATTGTTTACCTCCGTAAAGAATTTCGTAATTCCACGTTTCAATGATTTTCATAAAAAATCTGTCATTTTTGCTTCAATTAAAAAGTGTTGTTTAAATCAGTCCCTGTAATGTATAAATACTGTTTAAGGCATCAATGTTACTAAAGTGCCATTTTCATTCACTTTTACATATTTTTGTCCCTTGTAAGCATGTAAATGTCTCTCAAAATGCATTTAAACCCCAAAAGTGATGATTCACTTCAACAAGTCATAAACAGTTAAAAATTGCAACAAGCGAAAACGATCCATTTTGGACCTTCCTGAGTCATTTACTAAGTCCACAAGTCATTGATTTTCTTAAAAAATCTGTAATTTTTGCTTTAATTCAAGATGACTCCAAGTGCTTTTTAATTCACTTCCCACAGTGTATGTACACTGTTGAAGTCCTCAATGTTACCAAAAGGGCCATTTTCGTTTACTTTTTAGAAATCGCAATATTTTGCATTTTGGTCTCTTTAGAGCATGCAAATGACTCCAAGTATGCGTCTTTATGCCCCAAAAGTGATCATTCACTTCAACAATTCATAAAGAGTTATAAGATGCAATAATTGAAAACACTCCATATTTGATCTCTCTGAGGTATTTCGTAAGCCCGCGGGCATATGAATTTCACCAAAAATCGAACTTTTTTGCTTGTATTCAAAATGACTCCAAATGCTGTTTAAATCATGTCCTGCTGAGTACAAATATTGTTTAAAGCCTCAATGTTAACAAATCGGCCATTTTCATTCACTTTTACAAAATCTTCCACAAGTCCTAATAAATTAAAAGAAGCAACAACAAATAACAATCATTTTTTGACCTCCCTGAGCCATTTCGTAAGTTCATGGGTCATTGATTTTCCTAAAAAATCTGGCTGTTTTGTTTTAATTAAAAATGAATCCTGGTGCTGTTTAAATCTCTTCCTGCAGTGTATAAACACTGTCTAAGGCCTCAGTGTTATCAAATGGACCATTTTGATTCACTTTTATGAAATCTCATAAGATTAGATAGATAGAGATAGAGCATGTAAATGGCTCGATATATGCTTATTTAGTATTTTGGCTACACCCACTACAGTGACCACTTACTGTTGGAAGGGTCACTTTCCTATCCCTGATTGGCTATTTTCCTTCCATCCAAGATGGAGGAAAATGAAATGGAGTGCCTACCTTGCAGGCAATACCTTATGGTTGGTGCATGCCAGATGGGGATACTCCTCCCACTCTTTGTTTGAGTTTACAGCTGTTGCTCCTTCCCAAATTGAGGGTTTTCACTGGGTTACCATCTGCTGCTAGCAGCAGGCCTAGGGATCGAGTTTCAAAGGCAGTTAGCCCTTTGAAGCTCGTCGCCTAGGTAGTGCACATTCCTGTGGGAGGGGGTATTGGCATCTCCGCTCAGGACGGATCTCTCCCTCAAGGTTTGTAGATTGGGTTTTTGTAGGTGGCAGGCTGGATAGAGCTAGTCAGCAACCATGCCAGGGTAGTTAGCTTTTGCAGTGGGCACCCCTAAGGTGACCCCTGGGTACATTTAGGGGTAAATCCACTACTGGTACCAGTTTGGTTTTGTCATTCTGAGTTGTTTGATACCAAACAACCCACGGTTCAGAGTGGCCATCATGTAACTAGGAAACTCGTATTGACCAGTGTCCAGCGCATGTATTAAAATGGCTGTTCTGTTCACTCTCTCTGTCCCAGGTTTTGCAAGGACACTGTGGGGGCATCTTGCTCATGCAGCTATGCCCTCACATATAATATGGTGCACCCTGCCTTAGTACTGGAAAGCCTGCCAGAGGGGTGTCTTGTCCATAGTGTATGCAGTGCATGATGGACAAGGCACACAAGCCATGTGCCATGTTAAGTTTGTGTTTTAGGTTTGCACCATGATACCCAGCCTGCAATGGCAATGCTGGGGACATGTGGATGTATGGCCCTAGAGGTGGCACAATCAGTGCTGCTGCCCTCAGGGTTCTACCCTTAGTACCCCATGCCCTGGGTACATTTGTACCTTTTACTAGGGACTTACAGTGGTAGCTAAAGGTGTATCCAATTGTTCTAATGCATCACAACAGTTTTAGGAAAAAGTGCTCTGGCCCAGGGAACCTGGTTAGCAAGGCCCTAGGCACTACAATTTATAGGCTACATTATACCATTTATGCAAAAAGTGAGGGGCTAACCATGTCACGAAGAGGCCTTTTAACACAGGAAAAGCCTGAGAAAAATGTATCATCTTAAGGGTTTTCACTATAGCATGAACTGCAGAATGAGGCCGGCCATCTGGTCTTTACTAGTGTGTGAACTCCGCCAGGACACTGGCCATCTGGGTGCTGCATGGTTGTTTTATTCTAGCATGAACTGCAAATGGAAACCAGTCATCTTTGTTTATAGTGTGAACTGTGCCTGGAGACTGGCGATTTAGGTGCTGTATGATTTTTATTTTGGTGTGAACTGTGTCTGGAGGCTGGCCATCTGGGTGCTATATGTTTTTTATTGTAGCATGAACTGTGCCTGGAAACCGTCAATCTTTCCTGTTATTATAGCGTGAACTGCACCTGGAGACTGGTCATCTAGGCGCTGTACATTACACTTAAATGGGAGAAAAAGAGAAAAGAGACAAAAAAAATAATGTATGAACGAGAAAGTAGAACGTCCAAGGGGATTAGAGTGAAAAAGAGGCAGTTCAAAAGATGTAGGAACAGGAGGAAAAGACTCACTGTCAGTTATTAGAAGGGAATAAATAGGGAAAGGGGAGAGTCTTGCAAAAGGGTGGAAAACGTTGAGAGAGAGCAGAGCCTTTGTGAATGGTAAATCAGGAAGGTAGAAGGCATTACGCTCATGAGAGCTGAAGGGACATGGAGAGGAGAGAGTTCACTGAGAGGTAGCCGACACTCTCCCGAAACTTCATTACTCGTGTACCTGGCGGCTGTACCCATTTGTCAAGGGAAATTCCCTTACCCACCCATCAAACTGTGACTTTAGTTAACTTTTCAATGAGGCATTACGTATTGTATGAGATACCTCTGAGTTTCTACCTCTGCTCCCCCTTCTCTGTGATGTGAAATGCATGGGAGGATGAAAGCATTTGAATTAGAGAGTTGCACAAACACAGGGTGTTGAATAGGAGGCAACAATGACCAGGTTTCCTACGATTTACGATAGTCAAATGAAGACTGAATTGAGATTTCTAAAGTTTATCGAAATTTTCTGTCAGTTTGAGGAATTTCCACATGTAGGAAAGCAGCCATTGAGTTGGGTGTGTGAATGTCACTGACTTCATTTGGCTATTTGGGTTTCTAAGAGCTCCCATTACCAGCAGGTAAGGAAACTGTGTATAGGATCACACAATGTACTCAAGCAACAGAGCCTGGAATCCGTGCATAAACACAGGTAGAAGATAAATCAATATTAATATTGCCTCAAAACTGCGTGACTGGTAATTTCGCATACTCTGATTTTAAGATCTATGACAAAATGTGCATGTTATAATTTACACTGTACTAGCTATCACAGTTGGTCCATTTGTAAGTGCTGCAAACCACTGGGATTAATATCCAATTTAACATTATTGATTTTTTGATCTCTGAAGGATGAACAGCTCAGATGGGATTGGGGCTGTAGGTCTTGTTTGCACAGACATTAGCTGGAGACAACCACAGTTCAGCCTACAAAGCCTTGCCAGTATCTGAAGGGACATATCCTGATATCTAACAGGATCAGATTTAGTGGCCAGAGTTACATGGGCTGTGTGCCTCCTGAACAGGAAAACAAGATTTAACGCTTTTCAGTATATGCACGGAAAACATGTTGAGGATCTGCCAGGAATGGCACCCCCTCAGCAGTGGTTGGTATCACAAATAAATCCATGCCTCACAAAGCGTGCCCCAGCTTCCCCACTACATATTATTTAGTATTTAGCCCTGGGGAGGTGGCAGTCCCCGCAGCTGCGTGGCCCCCAACCTTAATGAATACATAGCCCTGGGGAGGTAGCGGTCCCCGGTGCTGCAGGGGAAACCACACCCGCATATTAATAAAAAAAAAATCCAAGGAGGTGGTGGGTCCCCGGGCAGGAACAGACCCTGGGGGGCGTGCACTGCAGGAGGCTGCCTCTCTATGTAGTGTGCAAAGCTAGGCACACTGTGCAGAGGGTCCGGGCAACCAGATGTTGGTTTACAGAGGTAAAAGCTAGACCACCTAATGTTCTAATTTTTATGGTAGCTTGGTCGCGCAGTTAGGCTAATCTTGGAGAAGTGCAAAGCATTTGTTGTACTCACAGTATCAATAAAGCAAGACACACACGCAAAAGAATAACTCAAGACCAATTTACAAGGTCATGAAAATTGGGTAAGTACTTTTTAGGTTATGAAATTTTAAAGTTTAATAAATGCCTCTGTTCTGTGCGTAATTAAGCACCATAGAAATCAAAGAGAAATACTTTAAAAATGCATATAAAATCAGGCAATGTGTTTACTAATGTCTCCATTTGCAGGTATTTGGAGGTCATCGGTGAGCCCTGAGGACCAAATGGAGAAGTCCGGGAAGCTCCTAATTTTGGCGGGAGCAGCTACAGAAACTCATTGGAGCTGGTGCAAGGCCATTGCGGGGACCACTTGGAAAAGCACTGCACAGGTGGACCTCAGCGTGAGTCTGGTGGGTCCCCTTGGAGTGTTGAGGTTGCAAGGGGTGGGCAACCCTTAGAACACTACTGGATCTTTTATGCAGGGCACAGGGCGGCTGGGTGCAGAGTGAATTGGTGAGACAGGAGCTATGCGCAAAGGTGCCCTTGGAAGCAGGAGGTTGGTCACATTGAGGGTTGCTTGCAAGTCAACAGTGGCACTCTGGTGGGAGGTACTGTTATTTTCTCAAGTCCCTTGACTGGGGATTCCTCTTGGTCCTTTTTCAGTCTGAGGTGGACTGCCCTTCTGGGTGTCTGATGTTAGATGACCAGTACCTGGGGCTATTGCACAGTTTGGCCACTAGAGGTTGCAGTGCCACCAGCCTTGCACACTTTCAGAATTTATCTTTACGATCCATCGATTGGAGTTTCACTAGCTGTGGCGTCCAGTTCCTTGGTCAGCAGCTGGACAATGAAGTGGACTTCACTGGATGTCTGGTCTTTGTTGCATGATATTCATGCCTTCACTCAGGAAGGGATCTTCAGAGACTTTCAGAAGTGTAGAGGTCCTCTGTGGGTTTGTAGAGCCTGTCCAATGTCCAAGCAACTCCTCAGTGGCAATTGTCGAGTCCTGGGTGCAATAGGAAGGATTTGACACCTTCTTCTTTGGATCTGCTTTGTTGCTGGTCTTGTTTTGTCCTTGGAATCTCTGCTCTAGGGGTGCCCACTAAATACTGTATTTAGTCTGTATTTACGGGAGTACCTAGTAGAGACCAATGTGTCATCTACCTTAGGGTGGCTACACCCACTAAGGGACCACTTTCTGTGGGCAGAGTCACTTCCCTGCAACTGGTTGGTTATTTTCCTTCCCTGAATGATGGAGGAAATTGAAATGGAGGGGTCATCTCACATGCAACACTTTAGGGATGGTACAAGCTGGGGCTGAGTAGTACTCCTGTCCTTTGTGTGTTTTCGTGCCGTTGCTCCCACAAAAAGTGGGGGTTTGCAATGGGGTAGGATTCTGCTTCTAGCAGCAGGCTTGGGAGTCAAGTTTCAAGAGCAGGAAGTTCTTTGAAGCTCACTAGCAGGGCAATGCACATTCCCGGCGGGAGATCTGATAGCACCTACGCACAGGAAGGGCTTTGTTCTGGGACCTAGAGAGCAGGATCCCTCACCCCAGGGTACCAGAATCTTGTCTGGTGGTGACAGGCCGGTTCTGAACAGCCAGCAACCATGCCAGGGTAGTTAGTTTTTGCAGGGGGCACCTCTAAGGTGACCGCTGGGTACATTTTGTAATATATCTAATACTGGTACCAGTTTGGATTTATCATTCTGAGTTGTTTGATACCAAACAACCCAGGGTTCAGAGTAGCCATCATGTAGCTGTGAAACCCATACAAAAATGCCTGTTCTGTTCACTTACTATGTTCCAGGTTTTGCAAGGACACAGAAGTGGCATTTTGCTCATGCATCTATGCCCGAACATATAAGATAGTGCACCCTGCCTTCGGGCTAGAAGGTCTGCCAGAGGGGTGATTTACCTATATTGCATGCAGTGTATAGTGGACAGGGCTCACAGGTTGTGTGCCATGTCAAGTTTGCATTTTAGCATTGCACCAGGACACTCAGGGCCCACCCGTCAAACTCTTTGCGTCGGAAACCACCACACCGGTTTTCTGCCCACTGGCCTAGCAGGTACCTCACCACAACATTGATACGGCTCATAATCGAGCCGGCGGCAATGTTGCAGTGCGTTTTGTGTGACAGCACCTGTCGTGCTTTTCAAAGCCTGTAAATCAGACAGAAAAAAGTGCAAAGGGACTGTCCTTGGGGGCCCATCAACTGCCCATGACAAATGCATGGGCAGTGCAGGGGACCCCATGCGGCCCCCGGAACCTTGTCTCCACCAGGATTTGCATGGCGGTGAAACAGCTGTACAAAAGCTGGCAGACAAGGGATTCGTAATCCACAGGGAAGCGCTGCCTGCAGTGCTGCCCTGGCGGATTAAGACCGCCAGCACCACCATGCAGGCCTAAAAGTGGCGATGCTGGCGGTCCGACTGTCATGCTTTTACCACGGTAGTAATGTGGAGGTTGGACCACCACTTTGGCGGCAGTCCGACCACCACAGCAAGTGTGGCGGTCTGAAGACTCCCACACTCATAATGAGCGCCTCAGCCTGCAATGGCAGTGCTGGGTGCACCTGGATGCAGGGGCCTAGAGGGAGGCACAATGTGTGCTGCTGCCCTCAGGGTCCTACCCTTATTAACCCATGGGCTGGGTACCTAAGTACCGGTTGTACGACAGAACACCGATTTCCTAAACAACTAGTGCCTTAACAACGAGGTCGGAACACCGACCTCGTTGCTACTACTAATGATTTTACCACGAATGCCTTAACAACGATTTTCGTTGTAAAGGCATCCCTGATAAAAGCATTACTAATAGGCACAATAGACCCTACATCCCTCACCCCACTCCCCCCACCCCCTCCCCAAAACCAAAAACGCCCCACCCCCCCAACCCCACCACAAAACCTAAAACCCCCCACCCCTCCCCAAAACCAAAAATGCTCCACCCCCCCAACCCCGCCCTAAAACATAAAACTCCCTGACCCCCCACCCCCTCCCCAAAACCAAAAACGCCCCACACCCCCAACCCCACCCCAAAACCTAAAACCTCTTGACCCCCACTCCCTCCCCAAAACCAAAAACGTCCCACCCCCCCCAACCCCACCCCAAAACCTAAAACCCCCTGATCCACCACCCCTCCCCAATACCAAAAACGCCCCACCCCCCCAACCCCACCCCAAAGCCTAAGACCCCTTGACCCCCCCCCCCTCCCCAAAACCAAAAACGCCCCACCCCCAACCCCACCCCAAAAACTAAAACCCCCTAACCCCCACCCCCTCCCCAAAACCAAAAACGCCCCACCCCCCAACCCCGCCCCAAAACCTAAAACCCCCTGACACCCCACCCCCTCCCCAAATACAAAAACGCCCCACGCCCAACCCCACCCCACCCCAAAACCTAAAACCCCTGATCCCCCAACCCCACCCCAAAACCTAAAACCCCCTAACCCCCACCCCCTCCTCAAAACCAAAAATGCCCCACCCCCCCAACCCCACCCTAAAACCTAAAACCCAAAAGCCCTGACCCCCCACCCCAAAACCTAAAACCCCCCACTTACCTCGCTTTCGTTAACCACGACTTCGTAAAAAAGACGTTGTTATAAAGGATGTTTCCCCTAAGTACCATTTACTAGTGACTTATAGTGCAGCTAAGGATGTTGCCAATTATGTCAATGCATCACAACAGTTTTAGGGACAGAGATCTGGCCCAGGGAACCTTGTTAGCAGGGGTCCTGGGCACTAACAACATGAGACCACATCAAATACCAGGCAGATAGTGGGGGCTAACCATGACAAAAGAGGCCTTTTCTCACACTACCCCCCAAACGAAAGAGGATAAGACTACCTTTTCCCTAGTGAGCCATCATCATCTAAGTGGAAAATCCTGGAAAGGCCATCTGCATTGGCATGGGCAGTCCCAGGTCTATGTCCCACTTGAAAGCCCATTACTTGTATGGAAATGGACCACCTAAGCAGTTTGAGGTTTACACCCTTCATCTGTTGAAGCCATCTGAGAGGCCTGAAGTCAGTCTGAACAATGAAATGAGAGCCAGTCAGGTATGGCCTCAGTTTCTTCAGGGCGCAGACAACAGCAAAGGCTTCCCTATCTATGGCACTCCATTTTTGTTCCCTAGGGAGTAGTCTTCTGCTTATAAAAGCAACAGACGGGTCATGACCATCATCATTTTTCTGAGCTAGGCCCTCTCCTGCCCCCAGTTCTGAAGCATTTGTTTGGACAATAAACTGCCTGGAGTAGCCTGGAGCTTGTAGGAATAGAAGAGAGCACATAGCATCCTTCAGAGTTTCAAAGGCCTTTTGCCAACCCACTGTCCAATTAACCTTTTGGGGCATTTACTTGGAGGTTTACTTTCTGAGGGGGCAACTATGGTGCTATACTCCTTCACAAATCTTCTATAATACCCAGTCAAGCAAAGGAATGCCCCGACCTGTGTCTGGTTCTGAGAGCATCCCAAGCCAGAATGGTCTGAATCTTGGATTAGAGGGGTTGAAGTTGGCCTCCAACAAAGAGGTAACCCAGTAAACAACTTTACCCTGCTCTATCTGGCACTAACTAGCCTTGATGGTGAGGCCTGCTTTCTGCAGAGCCTCAAGGACCTTTCCTAGGTGGATCAGGTGATCCTGCCAGTTGGAGTTATAAACAGCTATGTCATCTAGGCAGTGCTTAATTTGTGCTTGTTGTTTCCGGTGCTGAACACCGGCACTTATTTTTGAGGGCCAGGGCTTATTCTTCTGCCCCAAGCATTTGCTGCGAGCAAAAGACACATATGGGAAAGACAGAGGGAGAGAAAATCAAAAAGCAACACAATGGGAGAAAGCAGAAAGCTACAAGAGTGAGCTGAAGGGACAGGGAATGGTGTAAATGGATTGAAGCGGCCCGAGATGGCTTCAAGATTACGCTGCCTCAGAATTCTGTGTTCCCACATTTAATTGCAGCAGCCGCATGTTTAAGACAAGGGCTTTGAACCCTGATACGTTTTTATTTACAAATTATGCACTGCATCTAGGTAAGCTGCACTAATGGAGTCCAGCCCAGCAAGGACTTGGTTTGACAACCTTTGAAAGGTGACAAGTACATTCTTTAATCCAAAGGGCATAACAGTGAATTGATAACGCCCACTAGGAGTGGAGAATGCTGACCTCTCTTTTGCTTCTGGGGTAAGGCAAATCTGCCAGTACCTTGATGTTAAATCAAAAGTCCTCAGCTACTTGTCTGCCGCTAGTCTGTCAATGAGATCATAAGCTAATGGAATTGGGTGTGCATCAGCTTTGGTTATATAATTGAGGCCCCTGTAATCCACTTAAAACTTAATTTCCTTTTTCTCTCCTTTAGAGTGAGATTTGGGGACTAAAACTACTGGGCTAACCCAAGGACTCTCCGAGGGTTTAGTGACACCCAAATCCAATATATTTTGACTTAGGCTTGGATGCTCTCCCTGACATGGTCTGACTGTCTGTACATTTTGATTTTGACAGGCATGTTGTCACCAGTGTCCATATCATGGGTACACCAATCAGTCTTCCTAGGGGTGAGGGAGAATATCTCAGCATGCTGGTTGAGGACTTGCCTGCAATCATCCTGCTGTTGTTCTGAAAGGGTATCTGAAAACCATCTTGGGAGTTGCTGGAGAGGAGATCAGGGAGAGTCTCACTCTCTTCTTCCTGTCCCTGATCTGTAACCATGAGCATGGTCACATCAGCTCTGTCATAATAGGGTTTTCAGCGGTTGGCATGTAAAATTCTTTTGTGATTTTTGCAACTGCCTAAGTCCATCAAGTAGGTAACTTCCCCATTCCTTTCAAGAATGGGATCGGGCCCAGACCATTTGTCCTGGAGAACCCCTGAGCAAACAGGCTCCAACACTCAAACTTTCTACCCTGGTTGGAACTTCACCTTTTGGTCATACCAGAGCTTTTGCAGCTCCTGGGTGGCCTGAAGATTTTGGTTGGCTTTTTCCATGTACTCTGCCATCCTGGAAGGTAGGTCAAGTACATAATCCACAATGTCATGTTTAGGCTCTTTGGGAGGTCTCTCCCAGCCTTCCCTTACAAGACTTAGTGGCCCCATAGCACAGTGCCCAAACAAAAGCTCAAATGGAGAGAATCCTACTTCCTTATGTGGCACTCTAGAGAAAATAGGTCTAGGGGCACCACAAACCATATACTAAGAAAGTGGAATGTGAATCACAAATTCCCCCCTAGACAAGTGTAGTGTGTGCAGAATCACTGGGAGAGTAGGGCTACAGTAAAGGTAAGTAAATTACACCTCCTCAGAGCCCAGAAAGCAGAAGTAAAGTACTGCAAGTATCCATAGGACACACTACACCTCATGATTGGGATTTTGCAGTAAACAACCAAGTCTGCAAACAACAGCTGCTGGATTCATGGGTCTGAAGACCTGCAAAGGAAGGGGACCAAGTCCAGAAGTTGAAAGAAGTTCCAGGAAGGACAGGAGCCCCTGCCAACCCAGAAGAGGGTGCAAAAGAAGAGTTGCTGGTTAATAGAAGACTGCAGAAATGCACCCTAGGAAGATGCCAGCGGGTTCCTGCAAAATTCAAAGGATGTCCCATGACGTGAAGATCGTTGCAGATGTGATTTCATGTTAGTAGGTACCAACAAGCCTTGGCTATGGCAAAAGTGTTTTTTTCATCAAAATGGCACTGGATGGATCCAGGAGGGATCTGGGGGCCTCAACTCTGTGTGAGGAGAAATAGAGGACTCTCAGCACTTTAGAGAGCCCTCAGGATGCCATCCAGCACCCGCAGAAGCCACAGGATCAGGGTTCAAAGGAGGTGAAAAATGCAGTTGATGCAGCACAACAAAAGAAGGGCCCACGCTGCCGGAAAACAACTCAGCGAGTTGAGCATCACTGAGTTGAGTGATAGAGAGGTGGGCCAAGCTGTGCACAAAGGAATTTTGCAAACAGTACACAGAGGCCTCAGAAGGCAAAGAAGACACAAAACACAGGGGTACCATCGTTCTCAGGGAAGGCACGATCTTACCTCCTCCAAATTGCGTCAGCGGGACCTCAGGACAGTCTATGTTGATGATATCCACCCTCTGTGTCCTTAGGAGCATGCTCATTGCTGTGAGAGGAGTCACAGGGTACCAGTCGTCACTTTGGACGGTGCCTGCTTGGAGCAGGGTAGTTACCCCGTCTCTCCACAGGAAATTTCTTCAGTCCTTCTGGTGCAGGATGAAGACAGGGAGTCCCCAGAGCATGCTCACCATGGAAACTGTTGCAGTTGCTGACTTGGAGCTGAGGTTTCTGAAGAAAAGTGTCTCTTGTAGATACTTTGTTGCAGTTACAGCGTTTCTTGGAGCAGGCTGCGGTTGATCCAAGGTCAGAGGATGCTGAAGTTGTTACAGAGGATTCCTGAAGGAAACATGCAAGCAGAATCTGAATAGAACCCACAGGAGAGACCCTAGATAGCTCTGAGAGGCGGATTAGCTCCCTTATCAGGTATGGACCTATCAGGAGGGGTCTCTGACGTCACTTGCTGGCACAGGCCACTCAGATGCCCTCCAGAATGCCCCCACACCTTGCAAAGCAAGATTGCTCAAGTCTCGGACACACTGAAGGAGCTCTGGGCACCACCGCTGGGGTGGTGATGGACAGGGACGTGGTCACACCCCTTGCCTTTGTCCAGTTTCCCACCAGAGCACGGGAGAAAGGGTCCCTGAACCAGTGTAGACTGGTCTATGCAACGAGGGCACCATCTGTGCCCTTTAAAGTATTTCCAGAGACTGGGGAAGGCTACCTCCCAGCCTGTAACACATATTTCCAAAGGGAGAGGGTGTAACACCCTGATCTCAGAGGAAATGCTTTGTTCTGCCTTCCTGGGACTGGGCTGGCCAGACCTCAGGAGGGCAGAACCCTGTCTATGAGGCGACAGCAGCTGTAGCTACAGTGCAAGCCTCAGGGAGCTGGTTTGGCAGTACTGGGGATCCATGGTGGAGCCCCCAGGATGCATGGAATTGGTACCCCAATATCAGATCTGGAATGGGGGGACAATTCCATGATCTTAGACATGTTACATGGCCTTATTCAGAGTTACCATTGTGAAGCTACATATACGTATTGACCTATATGTAGTAAACATGTGTAATGGTGTACCCGCACTCACAAAGTCCGGGGAAATGGCCCTGAACTATGTGGGGGCACCTTTTCTAGTGCAAGGGTGTCCTCACACTTAGTAACTTTACACTTAACCTTCAGCAAGTGAAGGTTAGACATGTGGGTGACTTATAAGTTACTTAAGTGCAGTGAAAATGGCTGTGAAATAACGTGTGCGTTATTTCACGCAGGCTGCAGTGGCAGTCCTGTGTAAGGGTTTGTCTGAGCTTCCTATGGGTGGCAAAAGAAATGCTGCAGCCCATATGTATCTCCTGGAACCCCAATGCCGTGGGAACCTAGGTACTGTATACTAGGGACTTATAAGGGGGGGTCCAGTATGCCAATTGAAATTGTAAATTTAGTCACTGGCCTACAGTGACAAATGTAAAAGCAGAGAGAGCATAAGCACTGAGGTTCTGATTAGCAGAGCCTCAGTGACACAGCTAGGCACTACACAGGCATACACATTAGGCCACAAACTATGAGCACTGGGGTCCTGGCTAGCAGGATCCCAGTGAGACAGGCAAAACACACTGACATATAGGTTTTTATTTATGAGCACTGGGGTCCTAGCACGCAGGATCTCAGTGACACAGTAAAAACACACTGACTCACACTCATAAACAGGCCAAAAGTGGGGGGTAACCGTGCTAGAAAGAGGCTACTTTCCTACACTAGTGCCCCTAGTAATGACAGTGGTGGTGGGAAGAGCACTACTAATAGCCAATCAAAGGGTGTAGCTGGACTCAGCATTGGTAATATAGTTGGGGTTGGTCTAGTTAAGGAGATCACTGAGGCTGCTTTTAGTCTCTGATGGTGGCATTGACCTAGCCACTTTAGTTGCTTGTCCCCTTAATATGGATAAGTACAAGCAACTACCCCCGATTAATGGTGTTCAGGTTGAGACCTACAGGGACACAGGTGCCAGTATCACCATGGTGATGGACAAACTGTTTGCCCCTGAGCAGCACCTACTTGGTCACCAGTACCAAGTGACAGATGCCCATAGCAACACTGTAAGCCACCCCATGACTTTTGTGAATCTCAACTGGTAGGGGGGGCTACTGGACCAAAGAAAGTTGTGGTATCCACTGATTTACCTTTAGATTGTCTGCTAGGCAATGGTTTGGTGACTTCAGCTTGGGCTGAAGTGGAGATGGAGGCCCATGCAGCAATGCTGGGCATTACTGGACATATCTTTGCTCTTACCAGGGCTCAGGCCTAGAAGCAAAGAAGACAGGGAAACTTGGAGCCTGAAACAATGGACCAAGTACTTCCAAAATCTAGGGGTAAGAACGGCAAACCCTTGTCTACTATCTCTCCCTCCACAGATGATTCCCCTTTTGAGGAAGAAGACTTTTCTCCCTTTGCAGAACCTACACCAGAGGAGGTGGAAGCTGACACAGCTGAACTTTTGGATGCAGGGGGACCTGCCAGGGAAGAGCTGAGTGTGGCACAGCAAACCTGTCCCACATTGGAGAGCCTCAGACAGCAAGCTGTCAAGCAGCAAAATGGTGATGTCACTAACACACCCAGAGTTTATTGGGAGAATAATCTCCTTTATACTGAAGCAAGGGATCCTAAACCTTGTGCTACCAGAAGACTGGTCATCCCCCTTCTGTACAGGGAATTCCTCCTAACTCTGGCTCATGACATCCTTTACTGTACATTTAGGGCAGAGCAAAACATGGGACAGACTTGTTCCACATTTTCACTGGCCCCATATGTCAGAAGACACAAAGGAGTTTTGTCGCTCCTGTGTCACCTGCCAAGCCAGTGGCAAGACTGGTGGCACCCCAAAGGCTCCCTTGATCCCACTGCCAGTTGTTGGGGGTGCCCTTTGAAAGGGTAGGGGTTGTTATTGATGGCCCCCTTGACCCTTCAACAGCTTCTGGCAATAGATTTATCCTTGTGGTGGTGGACCATGCCACAGGGTACCCAGAAGCTCTCCCCTTAAGGACCACTACAGCTCCTGCAGTGGCAAAGGCCCTCCTGGGAACCTTCTCCAGGATGGGCTTCCCTAAGGAAGTGGTGTCAGACCGAGGTAGTAACGTCATGTCTTCATACCTAAAAGCAATGTGGAAGGAGTGTGGTGTTACCTACAAGTTCACCACCACTTATCATCCACAGACTAATGGACTGGTTGAGAGGTTTAATAAAACTCTCAAAGGTATGATTATGGGACTCTCTGAAAAACTCAGAAGGAGATGGGATGTCCTATTACCATGCCTCCTTTTCGCCTACAGGAAGGTACCCCAAAAAGGAGTGGGCTTCAGCCCCTTTGAACTTCTATTTGGTCACCATGTTATGGGACCCCTTGCACTTGTTAAGGAGGGTTGGGACAACCTTTAAAAGCTCCAAAACAGGACATAGTGACTATGTACTTGGCCTGAGAAGTAGAATGGCAGAGTACATGAAAAGGCAAGCAAAAACATTCAGGCCAGCCAAGAGCTCTAAAAGCAATGGTTTGACCAGAAGACTGTCCTGACAGAGTACCACCCAGGGCAGAAGGTGTGGGTATTGGAGCCTGTGGCCCCAAGAGTACTCCAGGACAAATGGAGTGGACCCCATATAATTGTAGAAAAGAAAGGTGAGGTCACCTACCTGGTGGATCTAGGTACTGCCAGAAACCCCCTGAGGTGCTTCATGTCAATCGCCTAAAGCCTTACTATGACAGGGCTGATTTAACCCTGCTCATGGCTACAGATGAGGGACAGGAAGAAGAGAGTGACCCTCTCCCTGATCTCTTCTCCACCACTGAAGCTGATGGCTTAGTGGAGGGAGTGGTTCTGACAGACTGCCTTGCTGCTGAGCATAAAGAAGACTGTAAAAATCTCCTTGATCAGTTTTCTGAACTCTTCTCCCTCACGCCTGGTACAACTACTTGGTGTGAACATACAATTGACAGTGGAGGCAGTTTACCCGTCAAAAATAAAATTTATAGGCAACCTGACCATGTCAGAGATTGCATAAAAGCTGAAGTTCATAAAATGTTAGACCTTGGTGTTATTGAGCCTTATGATAGCCCCTGGGCTAGCCCAGTGGTACTTGTCCCCAAACCGCATAGTAAAGAAGGAAAGAGAGAAATGCGGTTTTGTGTGGACTATAGGGGTCTCAATGCAGTAACAAAAACAGAGGCTCACCCTATACCCAGGGCAGATGACCTAATAGATACACTGGCATCTGCCAAGTTTCTAAGAACTTGCAAGTCACAGGTGCTTATATACTTGGCAGACTGCAGGGTATTGGCAAATCAAAATGTCAGAAGATGCTAAAGCAAAAACTGAATTTTCTACAGTAGGAGGGCATTATCAATTCACAGTGATGCCCTTTGGTTTGAAAAATGCACCTGCCACTTTTCAGAGGCTAGTGAATACAGTCCTCCAAGGTTTAGAAGCTTTTTATGCAGCACATTTGGATGATATTGCTGTATTTAGCTCCACCTGGGATGATCACCTGGTCCACCTCTGGAAAGTTTTGGAGGCCCTGCAAAAGGAAGGCCTAACTATCAAGGCTTCAAAGTGGCAGATAGGGCAGGGGAAAGTGGTTTATCTGGACCACCTGGTAGGTGGAGAACAGATTGCACCAATTCAGGGGAAGATTCAGACCATTATGTACTGGGCTCCCCCTGCAACTCAGACCCAGGTCAGAGCCTTCTTAGGTCTCACTGGGTATTAAAGGATGTTCATTAAGAACTATGGCTCCATTGCAGCACCTCTTAATGACCTCACCAGTAAGAAAATGCCTAAAAAGGTATTGTGGACAGCTGGCTGTCAGAAAGGTTTTGAGGAGCTTAAGCAGGCAATGTACTCTGATCTGTCTTGAAGATCCCAAACTACTTCAAAAAATTAATCCCCATATTTATACTTTTTGCCTCAAAACTGCGCTGATGCAGTTTTGCGTCAAAAAATGTAACGCCAGCTAACACCATTTCTTAGCGCTGTTCGGGCATCAAATTTATACTTTAACACACGGCGGCGCAAACAACTGGTGTGAGTCATTTTTTTTTCTCAAACCAATGCGTCACGTCATAGAGAAAAACTACGTTAACGAGGCGAAAATGACTTTGAGCCGGTTTACGACGTCTCAAACCGGATACGGGTCTTTTTTTTATGCAATTGACATATGTAACTGGCTAGTGAAATACACCCACCCAGTCAGAAGAGGAAATGGAACACTGCTAGGACCATCTTTGCAATGCACTGTAGCACACATTCCCCAACATCAACATTTCACACTACCCATGCTGACATCTGTAGTGTGCCATGCCAATGCTATACATAGTATATGCTAGGTCTCAGCAACATATAGCTGCGTGTGAAATATCTGAAAATGGGGCAGTTCCACATTGTTAAGTGTGGTGCAAGTGCCATCAGAACACCCTCGGCCAGTGCAAGGCCACAACATGAGAATGGAAGTAGACAGAGGGTTGAGTAGGACAAGAAGGTGGATACATACAATTTGGGCTGAACCTACACCTAGAGAATATGACGCTGATATTGCCCCAACTGCCTACACTACATGTGACATGCAGGTGGGGTATAAACCTGGGAGAATGATAATATTAATGACAGGAACAATGAAAAGGAACCAACATCACAATGTTCAACTATTAGGAAGTCAGGCACGTCACATTACAAATGCCACAACACAGACACACTAATTGTACCATATATCATTGCAGAGGACGATGGCTTTCCTGGGGATTTGCCTATCCTGGACTTCCCTGATGACATGGATGATGAGCTGACAAATATCAGCCAGCAGACCCTCCAGGATGTTCTCGGAATCCTCCAGACCCCACCTTCAGTCGCAAGGAGGAGCACAGATACAACAGCCATCACAGAGGACCCACCCACCACCCCAATAGTATGACCTGCCAGCTCCAACCCAGCTGAGGACTCTGATGACACTGGCACCAGCTTTGAGAGAACTGTAGTTGGAGTACAGCAGAAGCTGGCCAAGGAGGTGCAGGTGGGTATGCAAAATATGGCAGCCAGCCTAGAGGGGGTGTGTTCGTGCATGATAACAACTGCAGAACAGGCAGCAGCCATGCAAGGGAGAACATCTATCTTGCAAGAACTCCAACAAAGTGTGAAGGAAATCAGCACAGCAGTAAGGGAGTTGACACAACACCTCCAACAACAAACCTTTAAACGCATACACAAATGCAATATGGACCCCCTCAGGGCCGACCTGGCTGCCTACCACAGTGATGTATCTGCTATCCTTAAGAACCAGCTGCTCCTCCCTGCTGCAGTACTGCCCTTGACAGCCCCACAGTTGGCAGCTACCAGGATTTCTGACTCCACGTCTTCAAACACTGAAGTGTGTGTTGCCCTTTCAAACTCACCACCAACAAGGGCAGAGGAGACAACACACACATCAGAAGATGAAGACGTGGAAGAGATCACCTTCACCCATAACAGTACCCGGTAGCACAAGTCCATGCCACATGGGCACTTATAACCAAGGTCCTGTGCTTTGTAACATGCCAGTCTTGCAACAGCTGCTCACTAGCTCTGTTCTCCAGCCCACTGTTTATCTTGTCACTCTGCCCTGTGATTGTTTCACACTACCTCATTGGCAATTCATGTCCCTCTGCACTGTATGACACTTCACCCCAACATGTCCAATGACATGTTCTTTTGCACTTGTGTAGGATCACAATGAAAGGTGTCACACTAATGGACTCACAATCATGGACTATGTAAAATAGCACTACAGCACTTTAAAATAAATAGCACTTACACAACCACTTTGTCTCTGTGTAATGTGACACATCAAACGTGAGGGAGATTGGTGATGTTTGCCTCATGTCAATGTCTATAGAATGTCAATACAACTGCCCTGAAAGAATGTGGGCTGATAACTATGCACTGTGGTCTGGATTGTACCATCATCTACCCTTCCTGAGGGTTAACTCTGACGTAACTAGAAACTGTGCAGTATAATGCTGTGTTGGACAGAATAAGTCTTCTTCAAGGGATGTCTAAGCAGAAAAATATTGGTGGTCATTACAACCATGGCGGTAAAAGCCGCTTACCGCCGTGCAGAAGACCGCCAACACACCGCCGCGCCCGTGGAATTCCGCCACAGCTATTATGACCCACATTTCGGAATCCGCCAAAATTCAGACACCCACACAAGTCCGCCACACCAAAGGTCAGTGATAAACTGGCGAAAACAAAACCTCCACTGTCACGCCAACAGAAATAAGCCCACACTATCACGACACACGAATCCACGCGGCGGTCTTTCAACCGCGGTATTCCATTGGCAGTACACACCGCCGCACTCAAAATACACAAACTTTTACAAAACACAGCCACATTGGACAATTCAAAATACACACACCTGATACACATACACACACCACTTCAACACACCCAGCACAATATAAAACACACACCCACATCACCCACAAACCCCCACAACCAAAAATTCAGAAAGAAGGCCAGAGAGAGATAGCAACAGCAAGAACAACAGCATCCACAGGCACACAACACCATCACCCACAGAACTTCCACGCACCTCACACAACACATCACTACATATCAGCACACTTAACACCACACACTCCACCCCACACATCACCTACACCACCCCATGGCACGGCAAAGACACCCCAGGTTCTCAGAGGAGGCGCTCAGGGTCATGGTGGAGGAAATCATCCGGGTAGAGCCACAGCTATTCGGAACACAGGTGCAGCACACCTCCATAGCAAGGAAGATGGAGCTATGGCGAAGAACAGTGGACAGGGTCAACGCAGTGGGACAGCACCCAAGAAATCGGGATGACATCAGGAAGAGGTGGAACGACCTATGGGGGAAGGTGCGTTCTGTGGTCTCAAGACACCACCTGGCGGTTCAGCGGACTGGCGGCGGACCCCCACCTCCTCCCCCACAAATAACATCATGGGAGGAGCAGGTCTTGGCGATACTGCATCCTGAGGGCCTTGCAGGAGTAGGTGGAGGAATGCACTCTGGTATGACAAATCTTAATTATTACATCACCCACCCTACCTGCATGCCACCACATACCCCACCCTCACCCTCACCCCCAGCACCCCAAATACTCACATATGTCCCAACATCACAAACCACTCATCCCAACACCAAGCCCTGCATGGAACAACAAAACATGAACACCCATCACTATAGCATGCCCACTGCACATACCGATACAACCCCCTAAACCATCCTCACACAAGGTCCCACAGAGGAATGCAAGCACTGGGTTGCACGGTCACCCACCCATTGCACACCATGACACACACAGATGTAATAAACATCCTTTTATACCCCTGTAGGACCCCTACCCAACGTCACCGGACAGGAGGGTCAACACATGTCCACACCACCAACAGAAGAGGCCCACAGTGATGACAGCACCTCTGTCCAACTGGATCTAGATGACCAGCCTGGCCCATCGGGGACCTCGGACAGTCGGTTCCCCTGACACAGTCTCAGGCCACCAAAGACCTTCCCCCCTCTGGAAACACCAGCACAGCACCCACCCAGCGGGCCCACACCTCCATCCACAGGACACGTCAAGCAGCAGTGTGTCCACCACTACAGGGAACCCAGGATAACCCACCACCCCAACAACAACAGGGGCCTGGGGGCAGTGGTAGTGGGCACACTGTCCAGGGGACGGAGGCCCAGGAACACAGGGGAACTGGGAGGGCTGCTGTGCGACAGGGTGCGGACAGGCCAAGGGAACCCACTCTCCACAAGGCCCTCTCCTCCATCATGGGAGCATACCACCACTCCCAGGAGACGATGGCAACGGTACTGGCCAAGTTTCAGGAGACCCAGCGCGTGCAGGAGGAACAGTATATAGGTTTCAGGGAGGAACTCAGAACCATCAGCTCCACCCTGGGCACCATCGTAGGGGTGTTGAAGGAAGTACTCAACACCAGGAGGGACACTGTGGCACTACAAGGGGCCCCTGACACTAGCATGGACGATGAACTGCCCACCACCTCCGCCGGCGCTAGTGGACAGGAGGCACCGCCACAGGACCACCACACCAGCACCCCACCCCCTTCAGAGGGAGAACCCCCCGCAAACGGTCCCTGAGATCCAGGACAAAGACAGAGCACGATGCCAAGACCCCCCCAAGAAATGAGACCACCCTGATTGTCATCCTACTGTCCCACTTTGTCACCTTGTCCATACATTAACTGACCCAGTTCCACTTCCTATGCCCATTTGGGCAATGCACCTGTGAGACTAATAGACTGGACTCTGCCATGGACATTCCTCCGCCATCAACCCTCACCATTTCACTCCCCCTTCCAATATTGAGCATTTAAATAAACACACCTAAAGCACAAAACAATCTGGAGTCTGTCTGTGATTTCGAAATAGTGTATTAGCAATTACAGTGACAAAATGCTTGTTCAATTGTAATGTCAACATACCTATGTCACACAGCTCTAGTCCATGAGGAATCTAAGCAGATGTCACACAGTGGGACCCACATCTGTGAAATCGTAAGGGAAAGTGACAACTCAGTGACCATACACTGGGTGAAAACGACACACAGTAGAGAGGTAGTAGTGTTGAAGTACATGTAGCAGGCAGGTCTGTACTCTTACCTGTGTCTCACTGGAAATATTGCTGGATCACTGAGTCCCTGTTGTTCATGTCTTCTTCCTCTGCTTCCTCCTCTTCACTGTCCACAGGCTCCAAAGCTGCAACAACACCGCCATCTGGACCATCCTCCTGCAGAAAAGGCACCTGTCGTCGCAAAGCCAAGTTATGAAGCATAAAGCAGGCCACGATGATCTGGCACACCTTCTTTGGTGAGTAGAATAGGGATCCACCTGTCACATGGAGGCACCGGAACCTGGCCTTCAGGAGGCCGATGGTCCGCTCAATCACCCTCCTAGTTCGCCCATGGGCCTCATTGTAGCGTTCTTCTGCCCTTGTCCTGGGATTCCTCACTGGGGTCAGTAGCCATGACAGGTTGGGGTAACCAGAGTCACCTGCAAATGGTGACGGAGAACTGTTAGACAAGCACTAACCTGGAGGGATGTCCCCAGACAACCATTCCCACTGACTTGCCTCCAGGTGCTCACCTAATAGCCACACACAGTGCCTCTGGAGTTGACCCATCACATAAGGGATGCTGCTATTCCGCAGGATGTAGGCGTCATGCACTGAGCCAGGGAACTTGGCATTCACATGGGAGATGTACTGGTCAGCCAAACATACCATCTGTACATTCATAGAATGAGAACTCTTCCGGTTTCTGTACACCTGTTCACTCCTGTGTGGGGGGACCAAAGCTACATGGGTCCCATCAATGGCACCTATGATGTTGGGGATGTGTCCCAGGGCATAGATATCACCTTTCACTGTAGGCAAATCCTCCACCTGAGGGAAAACGATGTAGCTCCGCATGTGTTTCAGAAGGGAAGACAACACTCTGGACAACACGTTGGAAAACATAGGCTGGGACATCCCTGATGCTATGGACACTATTGTTTGAAAAGACCCACTTGCAAGGAAATGGAGCACTGACAGCACCTGCACTTGAGGGGGATTCCTGTGGGATGGCGGATTGCTGACATCAGGTCTGGCTCCAACTGGGTACACAGTTCCTGGATTGTGGCACGGTCAAGCCTGTATGTGATAATCAAATGTCGCTCCTCCATTGTCGACAGGTCCACCAACGGTCGGTACACCAGAGGATGCCGCCATCTCCTCACATGTCCCAGCGGACAGTGCCTATGAAGGACAACAGCGAGCACAGAGTCAAACAACTCAGAGTTACGTACCCACAGTTTACCCAGCACACCAATCATACACAAAAGGTGGCCTGTATGTGTGTTGAGTCTAGGCCTAGGTATGTGTGACGCATTTCGAAATAAAGCCATGTGGGCCCCTGAAATGGCGGCTGCCTGACCTGTAAAGTGGGACAATAGGATGTGAGGTAACTGCGCTGGCGTTGTACACCGTCTCGGTAGGCGGTTGAAGACCCCGGCACAATGCTGCATTGGTTAACATTGGACCCTATGGGTCCCAGGAGCCAATGACAATGTACGCCGGTGGTGACGGTACGCACCGCCGCGGACATGACTGCCATTTTCTATCACTTCAATCACTCGATACCTGATCTTCGACAGGAGAGGACCTACACTGCAAGTGCTGCTGTGACCTCGGTCTGGAAGAGACAATGGCTCGAGTGTCTGGGGAAAGGGCCCCTGCCTTCACATCGGAGGAGTTGGAGACGCTCGTGGATGGGGTCCTCCCCCAGTAGACGCTACTCTACGGTCCTCCAGAGCATGTTGTATGGGCTATGCCTTTGTGGAGAGGGCTGGATGTAAAACTGAAGGGGGGAGAGTGCTTCATGCATGAAAGACGGTGAATGCATGTGCCACATGGAAAGGGTAGGGATGGGGGCCAATCACTTTGACGGTGCAGTTGGTAATAACTTCTCACATTCCCCTGTACATTTCATGTAGGTCATCGCCCACCAGAAAAAAGATATTTGGCGTGTCATCGCCAAGGACGTCCAGACACTGGGGGTCTACCACAGACGGAGCACCCACTGCCGGAAAAGATGGGGGGACATTCGCCGCTGGAGTAAGAAGATGGCGGAGGCTCAGCTGGGGATGGCCTCCCAACCTGGGAGGGGTGCCCGTCGCACCATGACCCCCCTGATGTTCAGGATCCTGGCGGTGGCCTACCCGGAGTTCGATGGACGCTTGAGACCATCACAGCAGCCACAAGGGGGTGAGTACACGCTCATTCTGCTGACTTTGAGTGCAGTGGAGGTGTCTGGGTGGGGGAGGTGGGCTGTGGGTTTCCCCAGGCCAGGGCGAGTTCTGTAGGCAAGGCCCCTCCGTAAGGCAGGCCATGTGGCACCCCAGCCCACCTCTGTAGAGTGCCAAGTACACCTAGTCATGCCCCTGTGTCATCTATGTGTGCAGATGTTGTCCATAGCCTTGTAGGCCATTTTCCAGGAATGGAACAGTGGAGCCCAAGAGCGCGGCGTAGTGCAGGGGGCATCTGTGTCTGTCGTGTCCCCCAACTGTAGCGGTAATGCATGCACTCAACATGTCTTTCTTCTGTCTCCCCCCCCCCTTTTTGTGGTCTCCTTGTTCTTGTGTGCATTAGCATCATCAGGCGGAGGAGCAGTGGCAACGGAGCAGGAGGGAGCTGCATCCCACATGGCCCTGGAGGGCGAGACAACGGAGTCAGAGAACACCAGTGGGACGGAGGGCGAGGGGAGCTCCAGAGGGGGACAGGAGCTGACACCAGCGACACGGACTCATCCTCTGATGGGAGCTCCCTTGTGGTGATGGTAACATTGGTGCCCCCCCTATCTACAGGTACAGCCCCCACCCCCCCTACCAGCACCGCCCTCCCAGCAGCCCCTCAGCCTTTGCCCCGTGCCCGCTCACCCAGGAGGGTGGGCATCACCTTCGCCCCAGCCACCTCAGGCCCTGCCCCAGTCACCGATGCTGCCCTCAGTGAGGAGACCATTGACCTCCTCCGGTTCCTCACTGTTGGGCAGTCTACCATTTTGAATGCCATCCAGGGTGTAGAGAGGCAGTTGCAACAAACCAATGCATTCCTGGAGGGCATTCATTCTGGTCAGGCGGCCCTTCAGCGAGCTTTTCAGACTCTGGCCTCAGGATTGATGGCAGCCATTGTCCTGTCTCTAGCCTCACCCCTCCAACTTCCTCCACCCCGACCCAATCCCCTGTACCTCAGCCTATCCCAAGTACACCTACAGACCAACATGCACACACCTCAACACCCAAGGGAAGCTCCGGCAAACATAAGCACCACACATCCCACAGGCACTCACACAAGCATCACACACATGCAGACACAACAACATCCACTGACTCCACTGTGTCCCCCTCCTCCTCGTCTCCCTCCTCCCTCCCAGTCTCGTCTATACTCACACCTGCATGCACTACCTCTACAGCCACTACTGCCATCACCAGCACACCCACCACCACACCCCGCTCACGTGCAGTCACCACCCCCACTACCATTCACACGTCCCCTGTGTCCTCTCCCAGTGTGTCTGTGACGCCCCGTCCCAAGATACACAAACGCAGACACACACCCACCCAACAGTCATCCACCTCACGACAGCCTCCAGCGCATGCACCGTCACCCAAAGTCACCAAACGTACACCTCCTACAACCACCACCTCTTCCTCCACTCCCAAACCCCCTCCAGCTACCCGTCCCAATGTGTCCAAAAAACTTTTCCTGTCCAACCTTGACCTCTTTCCCACACCTCCCCCACCCCGTCCGTCTCATAGGTCCTGAACTAGCACCTCAGCCACAACATCTCCGGGACCAGCGGTGCCTGTAGTCACCGGAATATGGAGTGCACCGGCCACCAGGGCAGCCAGTGTGGCACAGAGCCACAGCACAGACAGTCTCCCACCTGTGAAGCATCAGAAGTAGGCCAGTGCCCGGCGGGAGAGGGGAAAGACTCCAGCACCAGCCTCGCTGGGCCATGAAGGACCGCCAGCAAAAGCTCCGCTGGGCCAAGAAGGACCGCCAGCAAAAGCCCCGCTGGGCCATGAAGGACCGCCAGCAAAAGCCCCGCTGGACCATGAAGGACCGGCAGCAGCTGAAACCCTGCAATGGAGACCGCCATCTCAAGCACCGCTGAACAGGGCACCGCCATCTCAAGCACCGCCGAACAGGGCACCGCCGCCTCATGCACCGCTGAACAGGACACCGCCGCCTCAAGCACCGCTGAACAGGGCACCGCCGCCTAAAGCACCGCTGAACAGGGCACCGCCGCCTCAAGCACCGCTGAACAGGGCACCGCCGCCTCATGCACTGCTGAACAGGGTACTGCCGCCTCATGCACCGCTGAACAGGGCACCGCCATCTCAAGCACCGCTGAACAGGGCACCGCCATCTCAAGCACCGCTGTACAGGGGACCGCCATCTCAAGCACTGCTAGCCCATGAGCGGCAGGGGCACTGACGCAACTGAGTCCGTCACGGGGTCAATGAAGCACTCTGGGACCATGCCCCTTCCAGAACCAGTGGAGAGATCCATCCACTACCTCTGTTCTTAGCAGGACGAAGCACTCTGGGCACCATGCCCCTTCCAGAACCAGTGGAGACTATCATCCACTTGTGAGACTGTGGCTTTGCACTCTCCAGGATATGGCAGTGGGCAACCCACCCACTGTAGCGACTTGAGAGACTGTGGCTTTCCACTCCCCAGGATATGGCAGTGGGCATGTGGCCGCCTCGTGGATTTGGCGTCATGCACTCAAGAGGCTGAGGTGCACCCCCCTTTCCCTCCCCCTGAGGTGCATGTTTAGTTGCTTTCTGATGCCCCTGCAGTGTTTTCTCCGTCATGGGCGGGGATCTTGTGTGGGCCTCGCCCATACCATGTGGTCCCAGTGTTCCACGGACTTTCTTTGTGCACTATCTGGATTACTATGCTTGGTATATATTATGTACATGGTGTATATATATATTTTTCTGCCTACTCGCTTTGAATATATTACAATGGTTACACTCATTTTCTATTGTCTTTGCATTCTTCCGGGGGGGTTTGGGGGGTGTAACTGTGATGTATTGATATGCATTAGTGTGTGTGTTGTAGTGGGTGAGGGTGGGGGTGGGGGTGTTGCGTGTGTGTGTTCCTGTTTCCCCCCCCCTCCCTTGTGTCGTAGGTGCAGTACTCACTGTGGTCTTCGCCGCCGGCATTCATGCTCCTGGTAGGGGAGCAGGAAGACTATCGCAGGGAGAAATTGGAGTTCCGGATCCATGGCGTCCTCGTTCCTCGTGGGGTGTATAGAGGTGAGCGTTTTTCCTTCGGGATTCCTGTTTCCGCCATGTTTTTATCCGGAAAAGGTGGCGGATTGGCCGTGGTGGTCGGAGTGTTAAAGTGGCTGTCTTTGTTGGCGGTTTCCGCCACGGTCGTAATTGCAAAAAAAAATCTGCCAGCCTGTTGGCGGTATTACCGCCGCTTTAACACTGACCACCAGGGTTGTAATGACCGCCATTGTCTTCAAATTTTTCTTCCAGACAATCTTTACATATGTGACATTTGACACATATTTTTCCTCACACACACCATACAGCAGGAATGGATGTGTATGAGTGTAAGTACAAATAAGTAACCTGGCTGTACAATGTAACAAATGATAGGTTGTACTGCCATTTGTTAAATTTTGTTTTGACCAATGACTTTGTGTTTCACCACTGCGCATATTAGTTGCTCAATATTCACCAGTAGCACATGGTATGTTTTGTTCAGTTGAGCCGCCTATGGGCTTTGACATTGCATTAGCCATTACATTCTGTATTCTGCCTATTGGCTTTGACATGCTGTATCCAGTCTAGCCGCCTATTGGCTTTGACATTGCATTCCTATTGGCTTTGACATGATGTATTCAATTTAGCTGCCTATTGACTTTGACATGCTATTAGATATTCTGCCTATGGCCTTTGACATGATATTATATATTACATTTTGTATTCAGCTCCGCTGCCTATTGGCTTTGACATGATATTATACATTGCATTTTATATTCAGCTCAGCTGCCTATTGGCTTTGACATGATATTATACATTGCATTTTGTATTCAGCTCAGCTGCCTATGGGCTTTGACATGATATAAGACATTGCATTTTGTATTCAGCTTAGATGCTTATTGGCTTTGACATGACACTAGACATTGCATTTGATATTTAGGTTAGCTGCCCATTGCCTTTAACGTGGAGTTAGACATTGCAGTTGAGAATCCAAGCTGTATTTTTCCAAGCTGTGTTTTTGCACCAGAGAACCAAGATGTTTTTCTCACAGTAGACTAGACATGATAAGAGAGGGTACATGGGTGTTGTTTTTCTTCGCTTGAGCTTGGGAACAGGAGTAGTCTTGGAGACCTGGCCAGTCTCCAAAAGGCTTGCTCAGTTTCCCAGGTCTGAGAGGAGGGGGCACACCTTTGTAACGAATGACACAGGCTGCAGAGAGTCAGATTCGGATCTGCCGGACCTCGTGCTGGAGCTTGGCGCCAGCTGCCAGCAATCCTGTGTGGGTAGATGAATCTCTTTCTCGCGGCTGACAAGGGGTCATCAGCTTGCAGACCTTAGAAAGATGAAGCTGTAAATAGTTTCCCACACGGTGAAGTATTTGTTTTGCTTTGCATTCAATATCTTATAAATATAACCTGCTGTGTATATTGCAAACTGATATATTTTGTTTGATTAACGCGGGCTTGAAAGCTACTAATTCGTCATTCATAAATATTGTGGTTGGGGAAGAATTAACAACAATAAAAGTCTTCTTTGACCTCAGAAGTGCATTTCTGGTGTGTTATGTTAGTGCTTAGAAACTAGATAAGAGGAAAGCACTACATAGGTGTGAGTTATGTATCCTATATTACATGAGATCATACCATCACTCACCTTATCAGGGTTCACATGAACATCAGGCTGCAGGCAGATGTAACAAAGTGTCCTCAATACCAAATCTGGTCTCAAAGTATGTCAGATTGAAAACATACATCCAAACTTAACATAGTAACCTTGAGTGGTGGGTGCAATGGATGGCAGATTCCTAGCGAAGTAGCTTTGGTGTAACTGCCAATGTGACAGCTCAATTGGGATTTGGATGCAGGATGGAACACAAATGCAAATACTAAATTGACACTGTTCACCCATGCCAAAGCCCTGATCCCCAAGCATATGATACATACTGTAAAGGAGTACCTAAATATTTATTTAACAGTAAAAAAAGGATACTAAATCTGGGGAAACACCTTAACTAACCTAACTTATCCTAACTACACATTACCCACAACTGGCCCTAACTAACCTAAGCTAAACTTGCTTATCACATTTAACTAAACACTCTAAACATCAACCCTCCACCCCCCTTATATGACAGGACACATGGAGGACAACATATACTAACGTAAACACGTACTATCTTATACTAAACAAATCTTTTTTTTTATTTTTATATATATATATATTTTTTTTTAAACACAAAAACCCCAACATCATCCCCCACCCACCCACACAAGCACATAAAAAATAACATGTAAAACTATCATACCCCCACCCCCCAACCCACTACTAACTAAACTAACAGCCTATTCTAACTTAACACTAAGCCCCCTAAACCCACTAATTAGAAGAACCAGGAAAGAGGAGGGAATCATGGGTGAGGGTATCAGATTTACAAGTTCGCCCTCTGCAGGGTCTTCTTAATGGCACGCACCCTCTTATTTATTTGTGACACCTCCTGCTGCAGCCTGTCCAGTCTGTGCAACATCCGTTGCATGTTACGTTGCATAACTCTAAAATCAATGACTGCAGCAGGGGTGGTCTGAGTGCCAGTTGTTGAGGGTTGTCCTGTTGGTGGTGCCATGCTTTGAGGGGGAGGTGCAGGTGCTGCTGTCAGTGGTCCTGGAGCTGAGGAAGTCGATGGTCCTGCGGTGGTAGCTGTCATCCTTGGTGCCACCTGAGTCGTAGTGGTGGTGCTGGTGGTGGCGGCTGTTGTGGACACCGAAGGGCCCCCTTGGGCAAATGCCCTCCACACCCCTGAGGCTCTTTCATGGCGATAACGCCGTGCCATGTGGCGGAACCCAGAATCCTCGCCCAGAATGTGGCGGTAACGCATCGCCCGCCGCTGAAATTCACGGATCTGGTTGGCATCAATATTGGCTGCTGTTAAAAAAGATAAAGCCAAACATTAGGTACTTCATTGTGTGATATAGCTACTGATGCGAATCAGACAATACATCTAATGTAGCTGAAACAGGCCATATCACCATACAGATCATTGATTCTCCGTGAGGAAGTACATGCCAACGCAGCCTACACATGTCCTATCTAACTGCACAGCAATGCTCTAAAAGATATGTACCAACTTAAATGACCTATGCATCATTGTTCAGCCATTAGTCACGTAGAAATTGCTACAAGTCCTCCACATGTGAAATGCAAGCTAATGACTATCTTGTGGATGACAATCAAGGGCCACAAGATCTGTGATTTGTAAATGGAATTGTCAGGATGGTATGCAGTTGGTAATCAAGAGTAGGTATCCTAAGTTTGGACAAGTGATATACAGATTTACATGTCTGTGTCCTAAACTTGGATCATCACACCAAGGTACACATTTCATAACCCTAAGCCTGTGCCTCAGGGGGGGAAAGACAACCCACACTTACTTTCAAACATCAAGGACACCTACGAAGCTTTGGACAGCTGTACATGGATTTAGACAGTCCACCATAGGTAAGGAGGGTGTCCAACTAGGATAGACACAATCCATGGACAATCCCATCTACATTCATGTTTGTAATTGCAGACAATTGTCAACATCATTTGATACCACTAATACCTTTCCTACAACAAGCAGATAGATGCAAGCACACTTTTGGGCTTGAGCTGCATGCACACCTATGACATTGTACTCAAGTGCAACATGCACGTAGCACAACATGTGGAGCTACATGTTCCTAGGAAGTCAAACATACAGTCGAACATATTCATTAGTGAACAGGGAGGCTCAGGTCTATGGGTAACACTTTGGCATCCCTATTCTGTGAGATTCATGGTCTGACTTGCTGACTAAATCATGAATATGGCCCTCTGCTAAATTTTCTTTATACATTTTTTATCAACAAATGTCACCCTATTCACATGACCATGCCTACAGGGCTGCACTACAATCCCAAAATATGACTCTACACTACTGATTGTCCAACTCAAATATGGAACAAATAGTGAAAGTCCAGTCAAGTTACATATCAGATCATGTGCCAGCACATCATGCCTTGCTATGTGTCCGACACACAGGAGTCAATCACACAACAGCTGCAAACACAACACAGAACAGAAATATCAATACTTACTCAATATGTCTGGGTCCACAAATCGAGCCACTTCTCCGATTGTGTAGGGGGCTGGTCCACCTGTAAAACATGGAACAGAGAAATGTGCTCAATGTCTGTGCACTGTACAACACTTGGAACAAAAACTCACTGTGTGTGACATTATATATGATAGACCAGCACCTCAGGAATGTAGTCACCCCAACAGACATACCACTGTAAACATGTATTGACCCTGTCACTCCAGTGAGTAATATACACACATAAGCACACATGCAGTGGCCCTAACAATCATGTGGTGACAAACATGATTACTCAATTGAGTGCAGATTTTGTTTATAGCGGGTACTCCATTTCATCATTTGTTGTTCTGAGAGACATGCAAAGCCACATTCCTGGTGCACTGCAATACCAGTCACTCAGGTATTGTGGCTTGTGCATCAAGGGACAATCATTTACTGTGTGATGCTCATGTGGGTTGAGTTTAGCTCATGTATTATTATGCTTTCTATGGTTCATTATATGTGGGCCTGTGTTGTCTTTAGGTTGCATATGCCACATTGACAGTGTACCCAGAGCCGTATATGCCCCCTATGACACCATGATGGCAGGGATCCTGTGTGTTAATTGATGACAATCTTACACTAAACATGGATTGGCCATTTA
Source organism: Pleurodeles waltl (assembly GCF_031143425.1). Classification (NCBI taxonomy): domain Eukaryota; kingdom Metazoa; phylum Chordata; class Amphibia; order Caudata; family Salamandridae; genus Pleurodeles; species Pleurodeles waltl. The sequence goes on along the minus strand of NW_027150409.1, from coordinate 1,370,990 downwards.
TCTAAATCAAAACAACAAAGAGATATATGCTGACAATGTATATTGTGATCATCCATGACAGAATGCATCGACATAGGTGTAGTCATTGCACCTGAAATGTGTCACTCATTGCCCTGTGTACCCATAATGGGTTTTGGAAATCACAGTTAGCCACATTCATCATCTTACATTTTCAAAGATGGGAGATCAGCAGGTATACAGCAAACTGACACTGTCACATTCTTAAAACATGGTTTTGGAAATGTACCGCTGTGTCAATCATGATGATGTGGGTTTCATTTTGTAATTGCAGCAGTCACAGGAATGCTGGCCTTCTGATCTTAGCATACACCCATGTCTGTGATAGCCTCCATACTGGGAAGTTAGTTATTGTACAAATGCTGCACTAGATCAGCAGGGGTGTACCAAATGAAACTAGTAAAGTATTAGGGAACTTCATAAGTATGATGGAATTGGTCAGGGGTCCCTTACACGACATCATGCACGTAATACATTGTGACCATGCATTCCCCAACGACAGGTATCATATGATGACCCCATAACTTATGAGAAGTGCAGGGCTATAGAGTAACACAGATGGGATATGCATTAGCTCTGTTCCAGCTATTGTGCCCAAGACCAATTTAAAACACACAGGTACAATGAACAGAGTGCCAGGGAGAGTTGTTATCCTTCATTTTGTATCATTTGCTTCATTTTATATGCTACAGCTATGGTAAGTAGCAACAAACATTTAGACATGAACCGTGTGCATTACTTTGGCATCCATTCCTAATTTAATTGTGGCACAACCAAGTCAAACTATCAGCCTAAGATATTACCAGAGTTTAGAAAGAAATTGGTAAGTATGGATCAGAATACAGTTCAAACATGTATTCAAAATAATTGAGAAACAAATTAATTCTTTGAGTTACCTGGTGAAAAAATTTCTTTCCATGTACACCCACAGACCATGGATAAAACATGTGTAAGAGCCGCATTAGCATCATCTATTGACATGAAGGCAGCACTAATTTACAATCTCCAGTAGTGTTTTGTAACTTAGTGCAGCTGTTGCATCAACAAATGACGGTAATGTGTAGCAATTATTATATAACTCAGGGCCACTGTATGTTTAACTTTCATTCCACATGTCCAAAAACATTGCCTGCAGCATATCAACAAATCTGCTACTGTCACTACAGAGCATTTAAATGTGCACATTGCTCTGATTTGTACTCACCAACAGGGTCCCCAATCACAATACCCAGGTTGTCCAGCAGGTCTTGCTCTCTGGCAACAAGGTCAACTCAGAGGTGCTTTAGTTGGTGGTCGTTGCACGGTGTGTTGTAGACGCGACGCAGATGGTATAGGACCTTTGACCACCGGAGCCTCCATGCCTCTGTATGATACCCCTGTATTACCCTGGCACCTGCTTCAATCATCTAGGGGAGGAAGTGGCACACCAGCCAAATGAATCCTCCCAGCTCCTCCTTACCCATTATCCCCAGACGTGGCATATCCAACATGATAGATACAATATGAAAATTAAAGGGTACAGAGGATAATAAAAGGAAAGGAGGGAGGAAAATGAAATAAAAGTAACCCTAAAACAGCCCAACTATCTCCAAACTAACAATACCCACAACAGACTCCCAACAGTACAAAGACAACATTTGACACCAAAAATGACAATTAAACACTTACAAAGAACGACTGAGACACTTACAAGTAACACAGATGACAAATTGGATGGCAAACAGGAGACAAATTCAGAGTTGGGACAGACAAAACTCTAAGCACAGCCACACAGTCTAGAAAAATCACAGACTGCAAAGTCAAAGTGAAAGTATACCCACTGTACCAATTCTGTAAACAGGATATCCTATTACATCACTTCCTGCCTCAAATGCGGTGCGTTTTTATTATGATGGGTCAAAATATTATGAAGCTTACAGTCTGTGTGTCAATTTTTTTTTGACGCACATGCTTAAAAATTACCCCGCATCCATAGTTTATATAATAGGTAATTTCATGGGGTACAGTGTAGGAATTACTGCTCGGGACCAATGGATGTATCATGGCAGTGAGCGTCATTTTTCGACACATATGTGGCGATTTTTTACGCATATACGTCTTTTTTGATGCATATGCGTCAAAATGTATGTATTTTACTGGGTTTGGGTCATTTCTCACTTTTTTATAGTACATGACAGCTATAACTATACATAGATAGGCTGTTTGCACCTACATTGTGCATTCTAGTGTTTGGGCACATCTGGCAGATCACACTGCTGCAGACCATGATCCTCTAGTTGTTGTACCAGATTTGCACTCTTCACTGACGCAATAGATACCCAAAGTTTTGCAATACAAATTGGTATTATCCAGTTTGAGCAGGTTCTGCATCAGTAGAGGATAGCAAGGCTATGCAACTTAATACACTAACTCATTGCCTGTGTGTCAATGTCTGTGAATTGGCTATTTCAATTTTACTTGGCCCTCTGTGTTAACATCACAAGACGTCTTTTAATAAATGTGCTTGTATGCATGTGTTGTAAATGTGGATAACCATCAGATGCTATTCAGTGTGGAAATGAGTCAGGAAATGTGTTTGTCATACATGTAGCAACAAATGCTGTGTGAACTTCCCTCACTTTTGGGAAAAAAGCATCTCCCTTGACAAACTATGCACAGGATAGATGGAGGACGGGTGATAATGGCAATGTTACAAGACTAAGCCATCACATGTACTGGAATGTTGGATACCACTTCCTGGTCACTTGTTTGGATACTACCCATGAGTCAGGCATTGGAAAGTGCTATGTATGTACAGTGTTTGTGACACAGAGTCCCAAAACCAATCCAAAAATGTTATGTCACTCTACAGTTTGAGTCATATAAATGACCTATGTTTCTCTTGTGACAGTCGAGGACCAGCAGACCAAGAAGCATGTGTTCACATATTTCCAGTGGTTAATTGCACAAAGGTGTCCAGTTCAAGTGTGTGGCCATGTATACCCTGGGTCATTATTGGAGTCCATGTTGTCACAGTTACGTGCAGGTCTAGTCATGAGTCTGTGGAGCCATTCCCTGCATTAACAGAGTATCCTTCAAAGCAGAATTGAACGAATGACAGAGAGGAATTGAAAACACACATGGGGATAGCCCAGATATGGCACTGCAGAAGTTTTATGAGACTGACAACAGGGCAACCTTGGTGTGCTCACAAAGTTGATGAATCAGTAATTTAAAACCAGCAGGTTTCATCACAACATTTGTACACACGGTGGCCTCTAAAATTCCCACTGCAACCGGGAACATCAGTGCCTCTGTGCTGATTAATCTCATTCACCATGCAAGCCCCACCAATAGTTTGGGGCAGATGTGAATCTGTGTGTGGACCGTCAGGGAACAAACAAATGTTGTCCTTTCATGCACATTAGCAAACATTGTTTGTTGGGCTGGAGGGACCATACCCAATCAATGCATACAGCCATGATACACTGTCACTGTTTGACACTCATGCATACATGAAACCCAGACAAGTAATGGGCCGTAATTAGGCTATTTGAAGACATGTCACACACCATGATACAATAAGTAAACTGATTATGCTATACAATCTATTTGAGGATTCATTGTAGACCTACCAGACACAATACCCCAGGAGGAAAGTGAGGGCATGGAAAGCAACTATGAGACACATGTAGCCACAGGGAACCTTTATGGTACTGAAAAACAGGAATCAATCAAGCAAACAAGATGGAGGCTCTGTCAGGAACTAACATGAACAAGGCAAATACACAGTGAGCAGACTGAGCGGGTCATTCCAACCCTGGCGGTCGGTGTTAAAGCGGCGGCCAAACCGCCAACAGGCAGGCGGTAAAAGAAATGGAATTCTGACCCTGGCGGGAACCGCCAACAGAGACCGCCACTTTAACACTCCGACCGCCACGGCGGGACAAACAAACAGCGCGGCGGTCACCGCCAACAGACAGGCGGGAGACAATGTACCGCCCACCCTATCACAACTCACCAATCCGCCACCTTTTCCGGGGCGGGAGCCCCGCCGATAAAAACACAGCGGAAATAGACATTACGAACGGAAAACGCTCACCTCTACACACTCCACGAGGAATCTGGACAGCATGGAACCAGAACTACACATCCTACCAGCTATTGTCTCCCTGCTCCTCTACCAGGAGCACGAATGCCGGCGCGGAAGACAACGGTGAGTACTGCACCTACGACACAGGGGAGGGGGGAGCCAAAAAATTACGGGCACACACATACGCCACACACCCACCCTCACCCTCACCCACAACTACATACACATCAATGCAGAGCAACAACTCAGAGTGACACCCTCAAACCCCCCGGAAGAATGCAAAGACAAAATAAAATGATTATGAAATTCACATATATTGTACGGCTAAGTAAAAAATTATTTTGAACATCAATAACTATATATACATATGTACATTGTCCTGTCCAAATTGAGTTTCAGCCATTGTACGTGGGCCAATGGGCCTAAACATATGGGCAAAGCCCACACAGGAGACCCGAATCCATTGGAGAGAACACTGCAGGGGCATCAGATAGCAAAACTACAGGCACCTCAGGGGGAAGAAAGGGGGGGCACCTCAGCCACATGCGTCCATGACGCCAGATCCACGAGGGGCCTCCATGGCCACTGTGCCATCCTGGGGAGTGCAAAGCCACAGTCTCTCAAGTCTCTACAGTGGGTGGCTTGCCCACTGAGCCATCCTGGGGAGTGCAAAGCCACAGTCTCTCAAGTCTCTACAGTGGGTGGCTTGCCCACTGTGCCATCCTGGGGAGTGCAAAGCCACAGTCTCTCAAGTCTCTACAGTGGGTGGCTTGCCCACTGTGCCATCCTGGGGAGTGCAAAGCCACAGTCTCTCAAGTGGATTACAGACTCCACTGGTACTGGAGGAGGCATGGTGCCCAGAGTGCATCGTGCAGCCCTGGCCGACGCAGATCCGGGCCTGCCCCTTCTGCCAATGGACCAGCGGTGCTTGAGATGAAGGGCCCAGCGGAGCGGTGCTTGAGATGAAGGGCCCAGCGGAGCGGTGCTTGAGATGAAGGGCCCAGCAGAGCGGTGCAGAGATGGCGGTGCCCAGCGGAGTGGTGCTTGAGATGAAGGGCCCAGCGGAGCGGTGCTTGAGATGAAGGGCCCAGCGGAGCGGTGCTTGAGATGAAAGGCCCAGCGGAGCGGTGCTTGAGATGAAGGGCCCAGCGGAGCAGTGCAGAGACGGCGGTGCCCAGCGGAGCGGTGCTTGAGATGAAGGGCCCAGCGGAGCGGTGCTTGAGATGAAGGGCCCAGCGGAGCGGTGCTTGAGATGAAGGGCCCAGCGGAGCAGTGCTTGAGATGAAGGGCCCAGCGGAGCGGTGCTTGAGATGAAGGGCCCAGCGAAGCGGTGCTTGAGATGAAGGGCCCAGCGGAGCGGTGCAGAGACGGCGGTGCCCAGCGGAGGGGTGCTTGAGATGAAGGGCCCAGCGGAGCGGTGCAGAGACGGGGGTGCCCAGCGGAGCGGTGCTTGAGATGAAGGGCCCAGCGGAGCGGTGCTTGAGATGAAGGGCCCAGCGGAGTGGTGCTTGAGATGAAGGGCCCAGTGGAGCTGTGCTTGAGATGAAGGGCCCAGCGGAGCGGTGCAGAGATGGCGGTGCCCAGCTGAGTGGTGCTTGAGATGAAGGGCCCAGCGGAGCGGTGCTTGAGATGAAGGGCCCAGCGGAGCGGTGCTTGAGATGAAGGGCCCAGCGGAGCGGTTCTTGAGACGGCGGTGCCCTGTTCAGCGGTGCTTGACTTGAAGGTCCCTGTTCAGCGGTTCTTGAGACGGCGGTGCCCTGTTCAGCGGTTCTTGACTTGAAGGGCCTTGTTCAGCGGTTCTTGAGACGGCGGTGCCCTGTTCAGCGGTGCTTGACTTGAAGGGCCCTGTTCAGCGGTTCTTGACTTGAAGGGCCCTGTTCAGCGGTGCTTGACTTGAAGGGCCCTGTTCAGCGGTTCTTGAGACGGCGGTGCCCTGTTCAGCGGTGCTTGACTTGAAGGGCCCTGTTCAGCGGTTCTTGACTTGAAGGGCCCTGTTCAGCGGTTCTTGACTTGAAGGGCCCTGTTCAGCGGTGCTTTACTTGAAGGGCCCTGTTCAGCGGTGCTTGACTTGAAGGGCCCTGTTCAGCGGTTCTTGAGACGGCGGTGCCTGACTTGAAGAGCCCTGTTCAGCGGTTTCTTGAGACAGCAGTGCCCTGTTCAGCGGTGCTTGACTTGAAGGGCCCTGTTCAGCGGTTCTTGAGACTGCGGTGCCCTGTTCAGCGGTGCTTGACTTGAAGGGCCTTGTTCAGCGGTTCTTGAGACGGCGGTGCCCAGCTTCTAAGCCGTTCCAGGCAGCAACAAGGGCAGTGCACGGTCAAATGGCTGGTCTGCATGGAAGTGCTCATAGGTGTGTGCAGCTTCAGTCTTTCACAAGTCCTGTAGGTGAGAATCAAGTTCAGAGGGCCAATAGTACCTTTCACATGTGAAGCAATGGACAGGTGATTACAGGTCCTACAGACTACCAGGCAGTGCATTATCTGACCTGAAGTCCATGCAGACAGATGAACTGTGACTATAGCATGCCATACTAAAGAGGGAAGCATACTGGAGTCAGAATGTGAGTCTGGGTGTGTGTAGACGAAGGATTATCTGGGTACAAATAGTTCATTTCCAGGGCCCCCTAGAGCAGGGTGGGGAGAGACTGAAAACATGGCCATGGCAGGACTTATGACCTGGGATGGACTGCGCAGGGCATGTCTTGTGAGCAATGCTTGTCATACCTGGGGCACTGGTGCTATCCATTTGCAGCTTACATGGACTTCTTGTCACACATACTCCTTGCAGAGATAGCTGATGTCACACTTACTGCTGTCAAGGGTCTGGTCATACATTCCTGTTACCAATGCAATAGCACATCCACTGCCTCATGTATGAAGCAGTTTTTTACCTTATGAATGATGGTGTCTTAGTTGTGTGCCATATGCTGCAATGAACCATGTTGCCAGTATGTATGTGTGCCATAACTGTGGTCCTCTGATATTGACCTTCAAATGTGAAATGGACAGGATATATGCCATTTACACTGTGTGTGAAGTTGGGTGTACATTCATACCCATCAAATGTGATGTGGCTTTTTCAGTATCCTAATCTGAATGTCTGCAATGCTCCATGAGGCTAAACTCTGATTCTGAATCCTAGGGATAATGTGATGCATAAATAATTACCCAGGCCATGATTTAGTGATTAGAATAGGTGTTTCATTACATATGGTAAGACAGTGTTGATGGTGACTAGAATTAAAAGATGTTTTGTACAATGTGTTGTCTCCGACAGAATCATTCAGCAGTGTTTGGATTGTCCCCCTCATGTTGATGGACAACATCCTCCTCTTCAGGCATTTGTGGGTCTGGTTCATAGAGGGGAATGTTCTTCCTTACACAAATGTTGTGCAGGATGGCACAGGTCAAAATGATCTTGCAGACCATTTCAGGTGAGTATAGGAGGCTGCCTCCAGTGATGTTGAGGCACTTGAATCTTGATTTCAGGATGCCAAAGGTCCTCTCTCTTATGGTGCGTGTCCTCCGATGTGCATCATTATAGGCACGCTCTGATGCTGTGCTTGGGTTTGCAAATTGGGTCATGATCCATGGCTAGATCCCATACCCCTGATCAGCTGAAAGAGAAAATGAGTGAAAATGTTTGATGGAGCTTGCACCATGATTATCACTGTGCATGGCAGTTGTTCTCTTGTGTTGTCTGTGACTCTTCTGTGTTTGTGTTATTGTGTGAAATCCTAGGCTTCTAGGATGTATCATCAGCATTGGGGTGTTTCATTATCTGAACTGGTGATTGGCTGATTGACCGGATGTCAGCAGTATTTTTGTAGACTTGCAGTACATTGTGTACTCCCATTCATTATGCCATGTGGAAGAGGTGCCCATGTGTCTTAACTGGGGGCAACATGACACTTCCATACACAGAATCAATTCCACAGTGGTGATAACACGGTTGCATCTATATGGCCTGGACATTCCATCCAATTTAACATATGCAATAGAATTTGTTAAACATCAGTGAGGCCCTTTGATTTGGCTAGGTGACATTGTACAACACATCTCCATAAGTTGGCAGCACTGACGTGTTGACAATTGACAATGCACAAATATCCTATTTGTGACAAGTTCTCTGCAGACCTATTTATCTGCTTTTACCGAGTTGACAAATGTTAAAACGTGTACCTTCACTACTGAACCTGGTCCAGTTCAGCTGGCTAACTTGGTTGTGGGCTTTACTGTTTAAGTATCAGAAGGTCCATATGCCTGTACATATGTTGTGTATAAGTATAATTGTCTCAAACTGTATGTGTAGGAATGTGCACTTTGCAATATTGTCACATCAATATGTGTTCTTCGCACAGTCCACTTGCTTATTGGTAGTGGGCAATGTCAGACCAGGAGTGATGTGAGATGTTGGTACAGCCTCAATGATTCCATGTCCCATTCATTAGAGACATCATCATCATCATCATCATGCTATGTGTGTCATGGTATTATACTTGCAGCGAAACATATTGCATACCCCTTACACTGTACATATTGTTTGGAAGGGTATGTGATGAAGGGTATGCGATTGAGTGTTATTAATGTGATATTGTAAGATTAATCTCCCAAGTTGTACTGGCAGTTAAGGCCATGCCATTGTCACTGTGTGGTTTTAAATTTTTCGCTTGGGTCTGGGCCTGGCATCTGTTGTTATTTGCATCTGTCATTTGTCTATAGGTGTGTATCCCATTGGGTCAGGATATCATACATGACTAGCAGTGTCACAACCTCAGTGTATTCCTGGCCACGTGTCAATGTAGTGGTGTATGTGTTGTGTGTCCTACAGGGTTGCTGTGCTGTGTGTATATAAGTAGGTTTCTGTACTTACCAACAAGTACGCCATTTCCATATCGTCCATCCTGGAAGTGTTGATTGATGGTGCAGTGGCAGAAGATGAATGAATCATGTACACTCCCAGGATACTTTGCCACAATGTTGGTGATCAAACCCCGGTGATCAACAATGGCCTGCACATTGATGGAGTGTGTGTGCTTCCTGTTGCGGTATAGATACTCTGTTGCAGCAGGTGTCACATTCCGTACATGTGTGCAATCAATAGCAACAAGCATGTGTGGGAAGCCATTGATTTGGTAGAAGCCCTGTTTGGTCTCCTGCTGCTTCTGTTGGGGAAGCTGATGTGGAGGGTTGTGAGGGAGATGATGCCATCCAATACCTTGGGTAGGAAGGCAGAGAAGGAGGCTGTGAGATCCCAGCAACCAGGGCACCAGTGGTTTGAAAAGAGGCTCTTGCCAACATGTGGAGGACAGCTAGCAGCTTGGTCTCTGGTGGAATGATGTGGGGTGTCTGCAACCTGGGTGCCAACTGTCGCTCAATGCGGCGCAGGAGTTGCTGAATGGATTGCCAGTTGAGTCTGTACCTCTGGAGGATGTCTTGTTGCCTGAGTCCCAGAAGGGTTGTCCTGATGCAGAATATCCTCTCCTACCTTCTGCGTTGCCTTTGGGGTCCCTGCTGGTGTTGTGGAAGCTGCTGCTGTTGGTCCTGTGCTCTGTGTCTTCGTGCATGCTGGAAGAATAGCACCTCCATATCTTCCTTTTTGAGCTCTGCTGTTGCTTCTGTGTGTTTTCCTTAAGTAGTGGTGTTTTTGCCCCATTTTAACGCCTGCCCTGACCCAGGCGTTATTTTTTTATGCAAATCAGGCTGTGCGTCATTTTCCGACTCCACCTCCCAGCCGTGCGGGATTTCTGCGCGGTAGGATAAATATGGTGCACGGGTGTTTAAGTCATTTTTTCGATGGGAACGCCTACCTTGCATGTCATTAACTCAAGGCGGTTTCACGCATCTAGAAAATAACGCACACAGCGGAATTTTGGCATTCGTGGGGTCGGGCATCAAAGTATAAATATGGTGTATGGTTTGCGCTGAATTTGCGTCAACATTTTTTACACAAATGTGGCACAGGCAGAGTATAAGTATGCCCCTAAATGTCTAAACAGATGCTTTGAATTAGGGGTAGGGGCTGTACTATCACAACTTAACTCAGAGTGCCAGGATCAACCTATTGATTTTATGAGCAGGAGGTTGACCCTAGAGAAAAGTGTTGGTCTGCAATAGAGAGGGAGACCTTTGCTGTGTTCTGGGCACTGAAATAGCTGAGACCCTACTTGTTTGGGACTCACTTCATTGTTCAGACAGACCACAAACCTCTATTATGGCTTAAACAAATGAAAGGTGAAAACCCTAAATTGTTGAGATAGTCCATTTCTCTACAGGGGATGGACTGTACAGTAGAACATAGAGCTGGGCGTACCCACTCCAATGCATATGGACTCTCCAGATATTTCCACTTAGTCAATGAAGACTCATCTGGGTAAGGTTAGCCTTATTGTCCCTCATTTGGGGGTGGGGTTGTTTAGGAAAGTACCATCTTCCTTCGCATGTTACCCCCATTTTTACCTGTATGTCAGCATGTTTTTGCCTGTCTCACTGGGATCCTGCAGGTCAGGACCCCAGACCTCATAGTTTATGGCCTAATATGTGTGTCTGTATAGTGCTTAGCTGTGTCACTGAGGGTCTGCTAATCAGAACCTCAGTGCTTATGCTCTCTCTGCTTTTAAATTTGTCACTGTAGGCTGGTGACTTCATTTACCAATTTCAATTGGCACACTGGACCCCCCTTATGAGTCCCTACTATATGGTAACAAGGCACCCAGGGCATTGGGGTTCCAGGAGATCCTTATGGGCTGCAGCATTTCGTTTGCCACCCACAAGGAGCTCTGACAAACCCTTACACAGGACCGCCATTGCAGCCTATGTGAAATAGTGCACACACTATTTCACAGCCATTTTCACTGCCCTTAAGTAACTTATAAGTCACCTCTATGCCTAACCTTCACTTACTGAAGGTTAGGTGCAAAGTTAAAAAGTGTGAGGGCACCCTGGCACTAGCCAAGGTACCCCCACATAGTTCAGAGCCATACCCCTGGACTTTGTGAGTGCCGGGACGCTGTTACACGTGTGCACTACATATAGGTCTATGCCTATATGTAGCTTCACAATGGTAACTCCGAATATGGCCATGTAACATGTCTAAGGTCATGGAATTGTCCCCACATTCCAAATCTGGTATTTGGGAGCCAATTCCATGCATTCTGGGTGCTCCACTATGGACCCCCAGTACCGCCAAACCAGTTCTCTGAGGCTTACACTGCAGCTAAAGCTGCTGCCACCTCACAGAGAGGGTTCTGCCCTCCTGAGGTCTAGGCAGCCTAGTCCCAGGAAGGCAGAACAAAGCATTTCCTCTGAGAGCAGGGTGTTGCACCCTCTCTCTTTGGAAATAGGTGTCACAGGCTGGGGAGGGGAAGCCTCCCCCAGCCTCTGGAAATGCTTTGAATGGCACTAGCGGTGCCCTCCTTGCATAATCCAGTCTACACCAGTTCAGGGACCCCCAGTCCATGCACTGGCACAAAACTGTACAAAGGAAAAGGGAGTGACCACTTCCCTGTCTATCACCACCCCAGGGGTGGTGCCCAAAGCTCCTCCTGTGTGCCCCAGACTTGAGCCATCTTGCTTTGCAAGGTGTGGGGGCACCCTGAAGGTCTCTGAGTGGCCAGTGCTCAGTGGAGCTGCAGCAGCTCCAAGAGACTTTTCAACGCTGCTCCCACCGGAACCGAGAGCCACCCGAACGTCTCCTGCTGACACAGCGTGTTAACGGATGACCTCGATCAACCTGGGAAAACTGAACTTAGTAAAGCAACTGTACGATTTTATATGCATTTTTTTAAAGTGACTGCCTATTGATTCCTATGGTGCATTATTACTCACAGAAAGACTGCATTTATTACAAGTTCCGAAAATCATATCTTAAAAAGTACTTAACCAATCTCAATGATCTTGATCTTAAAATGTATATAAAAAGCTGAAGTATTTTAATAAAATTGGTCTCAAGTTATTCCTTTGAGTGTGTGTGGTGCATGATTGATACTGTGAGTACAACAAATGCTTTGCATTTCTCTAAGATTACCCTAACTGCTTTTATGAGGCTGGCCTGGTTTGCAGTGGGTACCTAAGGTACTTACACCTTATATCAGGTCCAGTTGTCCCTTATTAGTGAAATGTTGTCAGTGTATAGAAGCCAGGCTCTCTAGGGGTAGTATGGATGAGCAGCCAAAGCCTAACTAGGAGACATGCAAAGCTCATGCAATACCACTGTAGTCACACAGTACTCACACACATGAAAGAAAATACTCACTGGTACTAAAATAAAAGTGATTTATTTTGGTGACAGAAATGCCAAAAATACCTTAGTGACTATACTCCCTTAGGAGGTACGTAATATACACAGTATATACACTAGAATGCAGAAATAGGTGAAAAGAAAGTTAGAAAACAGTGCAACTAGTGAAAATCACAATAGTTATAAAGGGCCTGAGGGGAACCCAAACCATATACTAAAAAGGTGGAATGCAAAAGTCAGATTCCTACCTAGGCACGTGTAATGTGTAAAGGGGTGCTGGGAGTATTAGAAAACAACAAAGGTAAGTAATAGAACCCAACCCAGAGCCCAGGAAAGCAGGAGTAAAATCACTGTAACTTTCCTAGAACACACAAGAACTCAAGAAAGAAGATTATGCAATAACCAGAAGAGCCTGCAAGTCACCAATGATGGATTCCTGGACCTGAAGACCTGTGGAAGAAGGAGGCCAAGTCCAAGAAGCACTGAACAGTCCAGGGAGAACAGGAGCCACTGCTAACCCGGATGAAGGTGCAAAAGAAGAACCACCAGTGAAGAACAACAGTCAGCACTGCACCCAAAAAGATAGATGCGGGTTCCTGGTTGGTGCAGATGATGTCCCATGCCGGATGGATGATTGCAGACTGGTTTGTGTTGCTGGATTCCGCCAACAAGCCTTGGCACACGCAAAGCTCGCGGTTAGCGGAAAATGGCGCTGCCCGGGACCAGGAGGGACCTGGTGGACGTTACCCAGGAGGGGGAGTCAGAGGTTTCTCTCAGCAACTCAGAGAGCCCTAAGAAGACCAGGCAGCACACACAGAAGTCCCACAGCATGGGGACAAAGGAGGTGCAAAAGGAGGCCCATGCAGCACTGCACAAAGGGATCCCACTCTGGGAGAACCACGCAGGAAGCTGTGTGTTGCGGGATAGAGTGCTGGGTGCCGGTGCTGTACGGTGCACGAATAACTTTGTGGAAGGATGCCTACAAGCCTTGGCAACTACAAAAAAACGAGGTGCACAGTGGTACTGTCTTGCCTGGGGAGGCAAGCTCCTACCTCCACCAAAGATGGACAGCTGGACTTCAGGACCATTTGGACCACTTCAGTCCATGACTCCTGTTGCTGGATCCAATCACTTCTTCATGAGAGGGGATCCAAGCCACCCGTCATCACTGCAGATGGGAGATTCCTTTGTTCTTCTGGTGCAGGCTGAAGACAGGCAGTCCTCGGAGGATGCACAACTTGGATACAGTTGCTGACAGGAGCCGAAGATACAATGTTGCAGAAGTTGTCTTTGCTTCTTTGTTGCAGTTTGTAGAGTTCCTTGAGGTTTTATATGCAGTTCTGTCAGTAGGAAGGTGCAGTAAAGGATGCAGAGGATTCCTGCAGGAGTCTTGCAATCCGGATCTGAAGAACAACCCAAGAGAGAGACCTTAAATAGCCCTGAAAGGGGGTTTGGTCACCTAAACAGGTAAGCACCTATCAAGGGGTGACCAGTATGCCAATTATGAGTGGAATACTGTCTTAACAGTATCCAACAACCAAACTTAAGAGGGAGAGAGCATAAGAACTGGGGTCATTTTTAGCAGGATCCCAGTGACAGTCATACACACTGACAAACAGGCAAAAAATGGAGGTAACCATGCTAGAACAAGGCTACTTCTGACACTGCCCGACCAAGCTACCTCAAAAATGAGAACATTAGGTCATCTAGTTTTTACCTCTGGAAACAATGCATGGTCTCCTGGACCCGCTACACAGTGTGCCTAGTTTTGCACACTACATAGAGGGCCAGTCTCCTACAGGGTATCTTTAGCAGTATGGCATGGCTTGTAGTGGGTATCAAGGGTACTCACAACTTATACCAGGTCCAGTTGTCCCTTATTAGTGAAATGTAGTCAGTGTCTAGAAGCCAGGCTGTCTAGGGGTAGCTGTAGCTGAGCAGCCAAGGCTGAACTAGGAGACATGCAAGGCTCTTGCAATACCACTGAAGTAACACAGTAATACAGGAGGCTGGCCTGGTTTGCAATGGGTACCAATGGTACTGACACCTTATACCAGGTCCAGTTATCCCTTATTAGTAGAGGGTAGAAGTGTTCTAGACGCTTAGGCTGATAGAGGTAGCTTTAGCAGAGCAGCCAAGGCTGAACTAGGAGACATGCAAAGCTCCTGCAATACCACTATATCACATAGGTACAATACCATAAGAAAGACAATACTCAGTGTTACTAAATATAAAGGGACTTTATTTTAGTGACAATGTGCCAAAAATATCTCAGTGGATATACTCCCTTGGGAGGTAAGTAACATACACAAAATATACACAAATAACCAAATCAGGTAAGTAAAAACAGTCAGAAAATAGTGCAAACACAGTAGAACACAATAGAATGCCAAAGGCCTAGGGGCAACACAAACCATACACTAAGTAAGTGTAATGCGAACCACAAATGCACCCCTAGGCAAGTATAGTGTATAGAGGGTCAGTGGGAGTGTCAGAAAACACCAAGGGTGTAGAGGAGACCCCACCCCAGGACCCAGGAAAGCAAGAGTAAAGTACTACTATTTCTCTCAAAACACGCCAAAGTCGTGATAAAGGATTTTGCAAGGACCACACAAGACTGCAAAGTATTAAAGATGGATTCCTGGACCTGAAGACCTGTAAAGGAAGGGGACCACATCCAAGAGTCACTAAAGTGTCCAGGAGCCCACTAAACCCTGGATGAAAGTGCAAAATGGCTTCCTCTGGTTGGAAGAAGATGCTGGTTCTGCACCAACGGAGGGAGGTAGGAGGTTCTGCTTTGTGCAGAAGATGTCTCACGACGTGGTCCCTGGAACACAGGAGCTGGGTCCAAGTGTCTTCGACAGTCCAGTGGCTCTTCTGTCCAAATTTGGTGGAGGTAAGTCCTTGCCTCCCCACGCCAGACAGTAATCCTGTGTATTGCATGAACTACAGCTGTTCAGGCTTCTGTGCAATTTTGCAAGACTTCCTTTGCGCACAGCCTAGCCCAGGTCCCCAGCACTCCGTCCTGCATTGCCCAACTCGCTGAGTTGGACTCCGACGTCGTGGGACCCTCTTTTGTTATTCTGAGTCGACCGTTGTCCTCAGATCTTCTAAGTCACTGTTCAGGTGCTTCTGTGGGTGCTGCTTGCTTCTGCGTGGACTCTCCGTGTTGCTGAGCGCCCCCTCTGTCTTCTCCTCCAAAGGGCGACCTCCTGATCCTTCCTGGGCCCTAGCAGCACCCAAAATCCTCAACTGCGACTCTTGCAGCTAGTAAGGCTTGTTTGCTGTCTTTCTGCATGGAAACAACTCTGCATCTTCCAGCACGCCGTGGGACATCTTCTGACCAAAGGAGAAGTTCCTGGCACCTTCAGTTGTTGCAGAATCTTCGGCTTCTTCCACCCAGAGGCAGCACTTTTGCAACTTCATCCGGAGTTTAGTGGGCTCCTGCCCTCTTGGACACTTGCGTGACTCTTGGACTTGGTCCCCTTCCTTTACAGGTCCTCATGTCCAGGAATCCGTCTTCAGTGTTTTGCAGTCAGTTGTTGTCCTTGCAGAATCCCCTATCTCGAGTTTACTGTCTTTCTGGGGTAGTAGGGTATCTTTACTCCTACTTTTCAGGGTCTTGGGGTGGGGTATCTTGGACACCCTTAGTGTTTTCTTATACTCCCAGTGACCTTCTACACACTACACTAGGCCTGGGGTCCATTTGTGGTTCGCATTACACTTTTGGAGTATATGGTTTGTGTTGCTCCTAGGCCTATTTCTCCCTATTGCATTCTAATGTGTTCTACATTGTTTGCAGTACTTTTCTAACTGTTACTTACCTTATTTGGTTTGTGTGCATATAATTTGTGTATATTACTTACCTCCTAAGGGAGTATATCCTCCTAGATACTTTTGGCATATTGTCACTAAAATAAAGTACCTTTATTTTTAGTAACTCTGAGTATTGTGTTTTCTTATGATATAGTGCTATATGATATAAGTGGTATAGTAGGAGATTTGCATGTCTCCTAGTTCAGCCTAAGCTGCTCTGCTATGGCTACCTCTATCAGCCTAAGCTGCTAGAACACCTATATTCCACTAATAATGGATAACTGGACCTGGCACAAGGTGTAAGTACCACAAGGTACCCACTATAAGCCAGGCCAGCCTCCTACATTGGTGGTACAGCGGTGGGATAAGTACTTGTAACTGCTTTGCCACTTTGTCATTGGTACTGTTCATGAGAAAAACATATACCAAATATGTCAATATACACACATTGAACCAAAACAGTTTACTATTCTGCTCTAAAACTTTCTACAAAGTTTCTGAAAACTTTTTAAAGTTTTCAAAAAGTTTGAAAACGTTTCTTTTTTCTCTGTGCTTTCAAAAGTTCTAAAACTTTTTCTCTCTCTGTCCTAAACCTTTTCCATCATGTCTGCAGTAGATCTCACTCCCAAAATTGTTCAGGCAACCTATGAGAGTTTAAACTTTAAAAGTTTGAAGGGTCTCTGCATAGAAAGAGGTTTAAGCATTGGTAAGAATCCTACCAAAGACTTTCTCTTCAACCTTCTCCTAGAAAATGACCAGAACCAGTCTGGCCCATCCCAGGAACAGGACTGTAGGAGGGGAAGGTGCCCAGTCAGACTCAGAAGAGTTCCCTGAAGAGACTGGGGAGGGTTCTTACAAAGACCTGCCATCTAGCAGGCCACCTAGTGACACTGGTAGTGGGAGGGGGTCACACATTAGTAGGGCACCTATCACTCCTAATGGGCAGGTTAGTAGGGTCCAGCCAGTTAGGGACAGGTCTCTCTCTGCCAATTCCCAAATCTCCTCTGTATCTAAACATTCCCAAGCCTCCCACCCGGAGGATAACTTAATGGAATGGGAACTCCGAAATCTGAGGTTGCAAGAGGCCAGGCTGAAGCTTAAACAGCAGCAGCTGGCCTTAGACAGGGAATCTCTGTTTGTAGACAGGGAAAGGCAGAGATTGGGGTTAGTTCCCCATGGTGGCAGCAGCAGTGTTTTTGATAGCAATCCTGTTACAGATCAAGAGGCATATTTATACTTCATCTGCGCCGATTGTGTGTCAAAAAGTTTGACGCACAATCAGCGCAAACATTGCCCCGTATTTAAACTTTGACGCCTGAGCCCGCGGACAACAAAATTCCGCCGTGTGCGTTAATTATATGTAAGGTAGGCGTTCCCGTCCAAAAAATGGCTTAAATGGCCGTGCGTCGTATTTATGCTTTCGGGCAAAAATGACGCACGGCCGGGAGTCGGAGCCAGAAAATGACGCACAGCCCGGTTTGCGTCAAAAATTAACGCCTGGGTCAGGGCAGGCGTTAAAATGGGGCAAACACACCTGTATTTAATCAGAACACACAGAACAAACAGCAGAGCGGCAGAGCAGCAACAGGGAGCCATGGAGGTGATTCTAATCCAGCGTGCACGCAGTCGCAGAGCCCAGCAGCAACAACAGCAGCTACAACAACACCAGCAGGGACCCCAAAGGCAGCGCAGAAGGCAGGAGAGGATATTCCGCCCAAGAACAACCCTTCAGGGCCTCAGGGAACACGACATCATACAGAGGTACCGGTTGAACTGGCAGGCCATTCAGCAGCTGCTGTGCAACATTGAACAGCAGTTGGTCCCCACTTTGGTGACACCCCGCACCATCCCAACAGAAACAAAGCTGCTTGCCGTACTTCACATGCTGGCAAGTGGCTCTTTCCAAACAACTGGTGCCCTGGTTGGCGGACTATCACAACCATCATTCTCCGCCTTTTTGTCCAAAGCACTGGATGCCATCATTCGACTGACACCCCGCCACATCTGCTTCTCTAACACACTGCAGCAGCAGCAGGAAACAAAACAGGGGTTCTACGCAATCAGTGGCTTCCCACACGTCCTTGGTGCAATCGACTGCACACGTGTACGCCTCGTGCCACCTGCTGCAACTGAACACCTGTACCACAACAGGAAGCACACACATTCCATCAACGTGCAGGCCATAGTCGATCACCAGGGATTGATCACCAACATCGTGGCTAAATATCCTGGGAGTCTACATGACTCATACATCTTCCTTCACTGCACCATCAATCAACACTTCCAGGATGGATGGTATGGCAATGGACTACTTGTTGGTAAGTACAAAAACCTACTTATATACACACTGCACAGCAACCCTCTAGGACACACAACACATACACCACAACAGCAACATGTGAACAGGAACACACTGAGGTTGTGACATCACTAGCCATGTTTCTTAAGTCACCATTGAACCTGTCACACATTGGAAATTACTGTACAGCCTAATGTGAAGACGTCAATGAGTGTGGTTGCCTAAATATCACCTTGCAAATTGTAAGTGTCCCAATGACCTTTACATTAATACATTGCATAAGTTTCAAGGTATGGGATGTCCAGGGTACTTTGATATGAACGTGTTAACAATACTTTCAATTTTAACTGTGCATGGAACTATCATCTCACCCCCAGTGAAGACACACGGACACCTGTATCACAAGTCACAATGCTAGGGAGGGCACACTGTACTGCAAATCCCAAAACATACTTCTGACAAACGGTTAGCAGACAAACACTCGTTCAGTCAAGGAAACAACACAATGCAGATGGTACAGCCTACAAGCATAGGATGTCACATTAGTACACAAAAGAGTCACAGACAACACAAGACAACTACTACCATGAAAGGTCTTTTCAATAGTGCCAGCTACATCAACATGATCCCATTCATTTTCTCTTGCAGCTGATCAGGGGTATGGCATCCAGCCATGGATTATGACACCATTTGGCAACCCAAGTACTGCTGCAGAGCGTGCATACAACGAGACCCATAGGAGGACACGCAGCATTGTTGAGCGGACCTTCGGCATCCACAAGTCAAGGTTCCGCTGCCTCGACATCACTGGTGGTAGCCTCCTAAATTCCCCCGAGATGGTCTGTAGGATCATCCTCACATGTGCAATATTGCACAACATTTGTATCAAAAGAAACATTCCCCTCCTGGAACCAGAGCCACACATGCCTGAAGAGGAGGAAGAGGAGGATGCTGGCCTGCAACAGGAGGGGGAACTACAGAACACAGCTGCTGGTATACGCAGGCAGCAACAGATTGTAAATAATTTCTTCTGAATATGATCAACTTCACCACTTTAGTTAACTAATTTAAATAAACACCTATTCTAATCACCATATCATGGTCTGGCTATTCCTTTTTGCACACCTTCATCTCTACTTATCAGAATAAGAGTGTTGCCTCATGGAGCATTGCTGAGATACTGAGTAGGACACAGAACATCCCAGAGCTATTGTGATGCCTAACATACAATGGTCACATACACACACACTCTTAATGACATATATCATGTGCATATCACCTTGGAAGGCCAATAGCAGAGGACCACAACTATTTCACACATACATGTTGAAAGCAAGGTCCAACGCAGCATATGGCACACAACTATGACACCATCACTCAATAAGGGGAAAACAAGCCTCATACATGAGGCAGTCAATGTGCTTTGGCATCACTAACAGGAATGTCTGACCAGACCCTTGACAGCAGTTAGTCCAACTGCATCCAATATTTGCAAGGAATATCTGTGACTAGAGTTCCATAGAAACAGAACATAGACAGCACAAGTGCCACACATATGACATGCATTGCGCACATGACATTCCATGCACGTCAGCCCATTTCCTAACTCCTGACACACCCATGCACATGGTCACAACCCACCTGTCGGAAGAGGTCCTTGGAATACTAAGATGTGTACCCTGATAATACCTCCTCTACACACACAGACCTACATTAGCAAACCAGTGTGCTACACCCTTTCCTAAGCTATGCCATTGTCATATAACATCTGACTGCATGGACGTCAGGTCACTTTATACACTGTCTTCTAGTTTCAAAGCCCTGTTAGCACATGTAAATTGCTTCCCCTTGTGAAAATGTCTGTTGGCCCTTAGAATGCAAGTCACACCTACAGGACTGGTGAGAAACAGATGCAGCCCACACCTGTGATCACCTCCATGCACACCACCCATTTCAAAAACCACTGCCCCTGATGATGCCTGGAACAGCATAGGAGTTGCCATTATGTCAAATACACCATCAACCATTGATACTAATTAAGCCATGTAACACAGCCCTTGGGTTCATTTGTCACATTCAAAAACACAGAACGTACACAGTTTGACATGTCAACTGTCTAGTTTGTCCTCCAAACAGTCTTAGTCAGACCACTGATTATGTAACTTGTCCAGTAGCTGGCTCCTGAATCACCTTGCATTCTGTCAGCCTGACTGGCAACTGTCTGTGCGTCACACTAAAGTATCCCTGTGTCTACATATGTACACACGTGTGTAAGCAAACCTCCCATTCGTCAGGGGGCATTGGTCATGGGCTTTTTCCATGCATACCCAAATACATTGTATAGCATCATCTGCCTTTTAACTGTACCATTTGAGTTACATCCTCTTGGAAATGCAAAATTCATGGCCCATCCCTTGTCTGGGTTGCATATATGCATGAATGACAAAGTGTGACAGTGTCCCAGGGTCATAGGCAGGGATTGGGTACGGGGCTTTCAGCACAACCAGCAACCTCTGATAATGTCCATGAATAATACACAAATGTCAGGACCATTACAGTTCACACACAGCATCACAGTGCGCACAACATAGTGATGGGCCATGTGTGGTGAATAGCTGCGAGAATAAACAGCACAGAGGCTATGATGTTCCCAGATGCAGTGGGAAGTGCAGAGGCCAACCTGTGTACAAATGTTGTAATGACACCTGCCGGAACATGACAATTGAGACATTATCTCACTCAGCACACCAAGGTTGCCCTGTTGACTGTCTCATTACACGTCTTTAGCGACAGGGTGGGACCATCCACATGTTGGTTCACATGTCCACATCTACTTTACTCACATTGATCAACAAAGGATACTCAATAATTACAGGAATAGCTGCCACTGACTCATGATGAGTCCTGGTCCGAACTGTGACAAATTACACCCCAAACGATCTACAGGATCATCATTGGACCACACACATGAACAAGACACCTATGTGCAATTGATCACTGGAAATATGTGGACACGTGCTGTCTTGTATGCTGGTCCACCACAGCCACTTGATAGTTGGGGCTCACTTCTATGGCCTCAACTGTGGTGTCATCATGCATATGAGATTGACCCTTGTCTGTCTGTGCAAACAACATGATACCCACTTCCTCAATGCATGTGTATGACTCACTGTGGGATTCATCAACTAGTGCCTAGGAAGCTCTTACCAATACTCTAGGACATAGGATGTAGAAAATGTGGACCATTGACATGAACATGCATCTGCCATCCATCTGGTGCATGCTATGTCACATGTGGTGTCTACGTGACCCTAAAGCTTGGAAGTATACTTTACGGGTGTTGTTACATGTATGACTAACACATGTCTTGCTCATTTTAAATTTGACTTGCATCTCAGGATTGGACACATGGACGTCACATTCATACAACCATATGTACAATTATGTTTCAAGAGATATGCACACACACTTGGTCAACCAACACATTAGTTGTCAAAGCACACACTCTGAGCCAAAGGAATTTAGGTATTGTACATATGTGCGTCACAATGCTATCCTCTCCTTATGACAAACATGCACAATTTGTGCCACACATGTATGTAGGCCGCACTTATGACCATCTATGACGTCAGCCAACTGTAAAAATACTGTGAAGGGTGTAGTGGATGATGTTCTGCTGCAGTATGATGTCACGCATGTGAACATACACCATCAACACCATACTGTCTTCAATTAGCCAATCTCTGATGTGTTCCAAATGTAAAATAACCAAAAAAACAAGTAAAAATGCCCCAAACCAGTTAATGCACTGTAATTTTGACGTCCCTAGCGGTGTGCCTCATTTTTTGTTTACCAAAACTGTATTTGCGTCATTTGTTTTGACGCACAGGAGTGAAATTTAGCCCGCATCCAGATATTTGTACAGTCCATCTATCATTATGTGGGTTAATATTCACGTCTGTGCGTCAAAAAAAATGACGCAAATACAGTTTTGTGCAACAAAAAATGATGCATAACGCGAAAAAGGCGGGACTTTTCATACAGGATGTGATGTAATAGGATATCCTGTTTACAGATCATGTACAGTGGGTGTACTTTCACTTTCACTTTGCAGTCTATGATCCTTCTAGACTGTGTGCTGTGTAGAGAGTGTTGTCCAGAGATTTTGTGCTGTATTTGTCCTGTGTGCTATCTGTAAAGTCCTTTTGTGAAATAAATATTGTTTGTGTATACTGTAATACTGTGTTTTGTCTACATTTGTCCATTTATCTTGTTTATTTCTTGTTTGTGGGATTCTGTTGTGGGTAGTGTTAGTTTGGGGATAGTTGGGCTCTTTTAGTGTTTAGGTTTACTTTTTTTCTGTCTTTTTACCCCTACTTTCACCCTTTTCCCCTTTCTATTTCTTTTACCCCTATTCCTTATCTTCATCTATAAGCATGTCTGGTAGGCCACGTCTTGGCAGGATGGGGGAAGAGGAGTTGAGGGGCCTCATCTGGCTGGTGACACATTTCTTGCCGCTCATGATCCAGGCAGGGGGCAGGGTCATACAGGGGTATCCGACAGAGGCACGCAGAATCCGGTGGGGAAAGGTGCTGCATCACCTGCAGCGTGTGTATGCCAGCCAGAGGAGTGACCACCAGCTGAAGCACCGGTGGGCTGACCTCATCACCAGGGAGCAGGATCTCTTGGACCACCTGGGAATCATGACTGGTGGCACTGTTGGTGAGTACGACTATTGTTAATGTGCACGATTAAATGCTCCGTAGTGACATCAGGGGATTAGTGCAATGTCTGCCAGCTAACTTGATGACTGTGTGTAATGCTGGGGAAATATAAGGGGATCATTGATGCACTATGGCAAGGATCACAATTGCTAGCTGTCAGGTAGCACGTGCTCAGCAAACTTACAGGTAACTTTACCATGAAGGAAATTGGTGCGGCCTTTTTGTCAGCACAGCTAACAAAATAGGAGCCAATCATGTCTATATAGGGTACTATTGACAGAGAAGTACAGATGTACCAACATTTAGGCCAACTATGTTGACACAATTGCTAGACTGACTTTAGAATCACTACATGATGCTGAAAATGAGTGCTGCCTTCACGGCAATTGAAAATAGCAAAGTGGCTCAGACATTGGTCTCATGTTAGTTTGGTGAGTGTGGAAGGAAAGCGTTCACAGAAGTACTATGAATGTGTGGGATTATTGTGTTTCTTGATCTTTCTGAATACATGTCAGGTCATGATTTGAAAACATTGTGAAAAGGTGTAAGGTGCCCTCAGCTAACATCTTAAGATGTTTGTTGGAATTATTTGAGCCACAATCCAAATATGGATGGCAGTCCAAGTGTATGAACATGGCTTCACATCTCCATGGTTGGTGCAAATCACCATAGCTGGGCCACATCAATTGACTATACTGTAACAACAGGATGGCTTACAGGAGTCCCTGCCCCTCCCTCTGTACATTGGGCCTATGTGCAATAAATGTGTCATGGCCACAAGGCATGTTTGACTGGTAATTCAGTCCTCAAGTAACCAGGCGTTGGATCTTTCTCTTGGATGCACATGATGAGACGATTACACTCCATATTTTTTAGTGCTCACCAATTATGGGAAAGTTTGCAACCACAAGATAGTTAGGGACAATGTATGTGTGCAGATATGTGTGTAACTGTCACAGGAGACCCATGCTAGGTACAAGTTGGCCGTGAAATATCAGATGCAGTACCATCATGTCTGAATGGATGCCATGTCCTTATTCAGCCTACACATTGTAAATGAATATGAAATTGTTGCACTGTGCACAGATTTTGAGCACATTTCTTCCTTCCATACCTTACAGGTGGACCGGCCCCCTACACTGTGGGAGAGGTGGCGACATTTGAGGACCCCGACCACTCCAGTAAGTGTTTATATGTCTGTTATGTGTTGTGTTTGCTGGTTATGGACTCGTGTGAGTTGGACGCATAGCAAGGCGTGATGCGTTGGGCAAGCTTTTCACTTGTTCCATGAGTGGGAATGCAGTTCTCACATGTTTTGAGTTTGCCAATGCGTATCCAATGGTATCACGTAGGGATTGTAGGACATCCCTGTAGGCCCCACTGTGAGTACAGGTGATAGTCATGTGTATGACACTTGTATCACCAACAGTCGCAATGGAAGTCTCTAAGATTGGTAGAGCTAATAGGTTTCCAATAGGCATCTGCTTCCCTATTTACCTACGTAAGTTTGAAACAGTAGGTAGAACCTCCTAGCAGCATGTACTTCCACATGTAGTGCATCAAGTCTGTGGATCCTGACTGTAATGGGCTAGGTGTGCATGCAATTCATGATCATGGGTGTTCTAGCAACTCTGTGTCTGATGTAACTCAGGCCTCACTTGAAGTATATGTTGTGTACTAAGTTCTGCATTTCCTGACATGTCTGTCCCTATGAGTGCTCTAGGGTTTACTGACTCGTAATTGTAGATAGACCTTACCTGTGGTGTGTCTGTAGAGACAAACATGTGTGGAGTTTCCTATACACTCCTCGGTGTACATGTGGTTGGCAAATTATAATTGTGTATCCCCCGCACCCCCTCAAACACGGCCATGGGTTTGTGAATTGGGTACCTAGTACTGATGCTACCAGTATGTTACACATACCTGTGAATAAGTGACGGTTTGGTTGCATACTAGTATACACACTCAGGTTTGGCACTTGGTACCATACTGGAAAGTCCAGTTACAACTTGCAGACCATGTGGCTTTAGTTTTGCTTTCCGTACACTGACATTTGTAGCCCAGCTCTTGGTGGAGGATATGCAGCATGATTCTTAGATGATAATTGTCAGAACTCAGATTGCAAGTCAAAGCCAGTTGTTACCCATCTTGTGGGTCATGGATGTGCTTTGTGTGATGTCACCTTTGTTGTCTGGCCTGCCATATACTTCCTCAGGGACATTCAATGCTCTGTATCGTGATATGAGCTGTTACAAGTACAGTAGATGTAATGTCTGATTAACTTGCTGTGCCGTTTCACACAATGCAGTTACTAATGTAGCATATCTGCATTTGTCTTCACAGCAGCTAACATGACTCCAGACCAGGTCCGTGAATTTCAGCGCCGGGCCATGCGATACCAGCACATCCTACTGGTGGAGTCGGGGTTCCGGAGGATGGCCCGGCGATATCGCCATGAACGTGTCTCCGGGGCATGGCGAGCCTTCCCACAGGGTGGGCCTACTTTGCCCACCACAGCCACCACAGAAACAACCACCAATCAGAGCCAGGTGGCCCCACCCACAGCTGCCACTGTTGATCCAACATCTGCTGGACTTCCTGGCCCCAGCATTGCCACCGGTGCAGGACAGCCCACACAGACCTCCTCCACTGGTACCCAGACTGCCACTGCTCCAGCTGTTGACCCTGCAGCCTTCTATATACTTGAACATAAGATGGACAAAGTGCTGCGCAAGGTGAGCCACCTGAGCCGGGACGTGCGGCACATTAAACGGCGGGTCAAGGATATTAAGAGGACCCTCTGAAGGGCCAACCTCTAGACAGTTGATTTGATGGACATGATACCCTCCCCTCCCTCCTCTTTCCTTGTTCTTATAGTTAGTGGGATTAGGGGGCTTAGGGGGTCATTCTGACCCTGGCGGTAATTACCGCCATGGCGGAGGTCGGCGGTAGCACCGGCAACAGGCTGGCTGTGCACCGCTGGGCATTCTGACCGCGGCGGTTCAGCCGCGGCCAGAAACGGAAAGTCGGCGGTGTCCCGCCGACTTTCCGCTGCCCTTGAGAATCCTCCATGGCGGCGGAGCGCGCTCCGCCGCCATGGGGATTCTGACACCCCCTACCGCCATCCAGTTCCTGGCGGTTCTCCCGCCGGGAACAGGATGGCGGTAGGGGGTGCCGCGGGGTCCTGGGGGCCCCTGCAGTGCCCATGCCAATGGCATGGGCACTGCAGGGGCCCCCGTAAGAGGGCCCCAAAAAGAATTTCAGTGTCTGCCTAGCAGACACTGAAATTCGCGACGGGTGCAACTGCACCCGTCGCACCTTCCCACACCGCCGGCTCAATTCTGAGCAGGCGTCCTTGTGGGAAGGGTGTTTCCCGCTGGGCTGGCGGGCGGACTTTCGGCGGTCGGCCGCCAGCCCAGTGGGAAAGCCAGAATGACCGCTGCGGTCTTTCGGCGGGAACCGCGTGGCGGGCGGCGACCGCCGTCCGCCGCGGTCAGAATGACCCCCTTAGTGTTAGGTTAGTATAGGCTGTTAGTTTAGTTAGTGTTAGTGGGTGTGGGGTGGGGGTCCTGCTTGTTTCTTTTTTTACTTATTACATGTGCGGGTGGGTGGGTGGGGGGCTATGTTGGGGTTCTTGTGTGTAAAAAATAAAATAAAAATAAAAATATATATATATATATATTTGTTTAGGATAGTATAGTATGTGTTTAGGTTAGTATGTGTTGTCCTCAATGTGTCCCATCTCATAAGGGGGCTGGGGTGTAGATGTTTAGAACGTTTTGTTACATGTGATTAGTAAGTGTAGCTTAGGTTAGTTAGGGACAGTTGTGGGTAATGAGTAGTCAGGGTAGATTAGGGTAGGTAAGATTTTTCCTTCAGTTTCCTCATCTATGGTTAGCTTTTAATAAATATTTGGTTACCCCTTAATAGTATGTGTTGAATGGTACTTGATCGTGGATTTGGATTCAGTGTACATCAATTGTGTACTATAACATCTGTGTCCTATGCTACAAAAAAATCCCAACTGAGCAGTGCGATTGGCAGCTAGCCCGGAGCTATCGGGCGTGTTTGTTTAGCACTCGCTATTTAGAAATCGGTGCATTGGAAGATGTAAGACTGATGGAAGCTGTGGTATTTATCCCTTTAGGAATCCAGCTATTTTGAAGACCATTTGGAGATGGATTTTTGAAATCTGACTGTAGGCCTGTATAAGGAGCCCCGTGTAATCAAGAGTTGAAGCTAGAGAACCAACCTTTTCGTGTTCTCCTTATGAGAGAACGCATCAACATTGTCATCTGATTTGACTCAGATGGGAAAGACGAGAATCTAAGAGATCTGCGATATCAGTCACCTAACATTAAAAAGGAACTGCCCTGATGAAGGCGGCTTTACAAAACGGAGGTTTACCGCCGAAACGCGCGTAGGCTTAGTTCCTACAGTTGTTATAATGGGATATGAATTTTAGGGTCCAATTAATTTCTTTTGTTGAATTAGGTAGAGACGCGATCTGGTTCTAAGTTAATATGTCAAGACTGTGAATACTATTAAGGCTTTAAAGTAGTGTTGTAAAGAAAGTATATATCTAAATCGTATTGTATTGTACTTTGGACGACTTGGATTTTTTGTCCTTTTTTCAATGTTATGTTTTTATTATTTTTCATTATTTGTTATGTTTTTGTTTTGTATAACCTCTTTGTCTCTGTCTATTTACTATATATAATGCATGTGTCTTTTCCTGTGAATATGTAAATATTTATATATTTAATCTTGATCATTGTGTTTTCTTGATGTTGTACATACATATGCAATAAATATCATTTTGTATATTTCAGTTATCTTGATTGTTGTTGTTGTTCTACAATTGTAGATAGCAGTGGACATTAGTTGTAGCTCAATCTCTTTTCTTGTACTCAGGCAGCTAGCCCAGAGCTACCTTGCAAAGTGTCTACCCTTTGTTGCAACCACCAATCACAGTTAATATGGATCCCAATGTGTTTCTGTTGATAAGTGTGTTTTCAAAGCCACTAACAGTGCTTCCAGACTTGATATTGGGGAAACAGTTTTAGGTCTGACTGCAGTGTGATGATCATGCACACCCTTATAAGATGAGTTCTTATTGCCAATCTTGTACTCTTGTCTTCATGACCCTTATACATCATTTGTGACACAGTTTGGCATGATTACCTATTTGCATGTTAACTCAGACACCTTCATTTGTGCAGTTTTATTTGTATTTACTCAGATTAGTGTGGCATGTTTAGTGTGTTATTTTTGCATGGTGACAACATTTTGCGGCCACTTTTTGATGACTTAGTTATCCCCTGAGGAAGCATTCTTCTGTCCTACACAGCATGGTGGTGTATGGTTTCTCACTTCATCAGATTATTCCCTCAGGATGGGCAGAGTATGATGAAATCATGGTCACTGTGCTGATTTCTCTACCTACATAATATCAGGACAGTTGTATTGACAAGCTACGTAATTTGACAGTAGGCAAATTTCAGTTATCTACTGCACAGTTGATATGTCACATTACCCAGAGACAGATTTGTTGTGTAAGTGCTATTTATTGAAAAGTGCTGTAGTGCTATATGTACATTGTCCATGCTTGTGAGTCCATTACAGTGATATCTTCCATTGTGATCCAACACAAGGGTTTACCAAAATGCTTTTGTCATGCTGGGGTTGATGTTTCAGACAGTGCAGAGGGACAGACTTAGCCAATGAGTAGGAGAGAGACAATCACTTGGCTGGGTGACAAGATATACAGTGGTTAGCAGAACAGTGCTTGAGTACAGTTGTTGTGAGACTGTCATGTTTCAAAAAGCAGGACTTTGATAATAGTTGGCCATGTGGCAGGGACTAGTGCTTCCGGGTACTTTTCCTTGTGAATGTGATCTGTTCCATGTCTTCTTCTTCTGATGTGTGTGTTGCCTGCTTTGTCCTTGTTGTTGTTGGTTGTGAAGGGGCAACACACACCTCAGTGTTAGAAGACGTGGAGTCAGACATCCCAGTCGCTGCTCCCTGTGAAGGTCTTAAGGGCAGTACTGCTGCAAGGAGGGCCTGCTGGTTCTTGAGAATAGCAGCCACACCACGATGGTAGGCAGCCAGGTCAGCCCTGAGGGGTTCAATGTTGCATTTGTGCAAGCGTTGACAAGATTGCTGTTGTAGGTGTTGGGTCAACTGTATTACAGCTGTGCTGATTTCCTTCTGGGTTTTCTGCAGTTCCTGCAAGATAGATGTTAGGGCTTGCATAGCTGCTGACTGATCTGCAAATGACATCATGCACGAACGCACCCCCTCAAGGCTGGCTGCCATATTTTGCATCCCCACCCACACCTCCTTGGCCAGCTCCCGCTGTACTCCAACTACAGTTCTCTCAAAGCTGGTGCCAGTGTCGTCTGAGTCCTCAGCTGTATTGGAGCTGGCAGGTCTTACAATTGGGGTGGTGGGTGGTTCCTCTGTGATGGCTGCTTGTTCTGTGCTCCTCCTTGTGACTGAAGGTGGGGTCTGGAGAGTTTCAAGGACCTTTTGGATAGTCTCCTGGGGAATGTTTATCGGCTCGTCATCCATGTCATCAGGGAAATCTGGGACAGGCATATCGGCAGGAGATCCATCTTCCTCTGCAATGAAACAGGGTACAATTAGTGTGTCTGTGTTGTGGCAATTTTGATGTGACGTGCCTGCCTTTTGATGAATTCACTTTGTGATCTTGTTTTGTGTTAATATTTCCAGTCCTTCAGATGGGCATTGTTTCAGGCCTATGGCCCACCTGTGTGTCACATGTATGTTATTGAGTTATTAGACTTGTCAGCCTCATCGCCTCTAGGTGTTGATTTTAGCCAAATAGAAAATTGCCACCTTCTTTTCCTAGTCGACCCTCCGTGTACATCCATTCTCATGGTGAGACCTTTCACTGGCTGTGCGTGTTCTGATGGCCCTGGCAGCACACTTAACAATCTGGACCTGCCCCAATCCCTGATCGTTCACATCGACTTAAATGTAATTGACATGTGGCATATCCTATGCATGGCAATGTTATGATCCGATATGGATGTTGACATTGTTAATGGATCCTGCTGATGTTGGGTAATGTGTGTTACATTGGATTGCCCTGATTGTCGTATCAGTGTCCTATTTCATCCTCTGACTGTGCAGGTGCATTCCAGTGACCAGTTACATGTGTCCCCTCCTCAATGCTGTTGTCTGAGCAGTATGGCATTTGGGATGTTGCCTTGTTACCCAGGCACAGTATGGACCCTGACATATGCAGCATGGGTGTGTCCTTAGTGGTGTGTCGCTCCTTTTGTTGTTTACTTTGGCTGATGTTTGTGACAACTATGGGCATTGACATTTGAGAGTACTGGGGCCTTTGTCTTGTTTCTGGGGATTGTTGCAGATGTCATCCTCACCCCCTAATTTAGGTGTTTATGATCCAAGGGGAGGTTACTGCCATTGGCTACTTGAGCTGCACACAGATCAGAGGTGGTAGTGGCAACTGATGTTGCAGTTAGATTGCGGTTGTCGGTTTGACTAGAGGATTGCTAATAGGGCCCTAGTTAATGTAGGGGGTATGTTGGCTGATGAGTGCCAGGATGTAAGTTTGATGTAGTGGCCTTCCCTCCTGTCGTGGCTTTCCCTTTGCTCCATCGTTGGCATGACAACATGCCCCCATGGGACTGTTGTTGGTGTCGTGTAATGGTGTGCCCCAGCTTCTGTCTGTGCAGGCCATGCCCCAATGCCATGCCCCTTTACCCATGCCACTCCATGTATATGATGACTTCCATGCATTTTGTGGTCGGTCCCCCCCCCCTGCTTGCAGTTAACATTTGTGCATTTTAATTCCCCATGCGACTTACCCTGCATGTGCGATGTTTCCTGGTAGTCTGCGCTGTCCTGTCCTTGAATCCCTGTGACGTTCTCCTCAGGGATGACAGCTGCGACCATCTCCTCCATGTGGTCCAGGACCTCCTGGTGTGCTGGACTCCCCCCTCCAGTCTGCAGTGCTGCCTTCCTGTTCCTGGCCATCTTTTCCTTGGTCCTGCGTTTGCAGTCATGCCAGCGTTTCTTGCACTCGATGACTGTTCTGCGTACTTCAGCCACACTGTTAATCTTGTCAACAATTTGTTGCCATATAGCCTCTCTCCTACTGATTGGCAACGTTGATGTGACAAACAGTTGGTGCTGGTGTTCTGTCACCTCTTTAACCAGAATTTCCTGCTCCTCTGCACTAAAGCGACACTTTCTTTTCTTCTTAAAAGTGTCCTGGTTCTTGTGTGGGTCCTCCTGGCTGGTTCCTGGTCTGCTGTCATCTTCCTGGGGTCTGTAGTGGCGTCTGGGATCCATTTTGGCTCTCCTCTGGTGAAATGGCTGTGTTCTCTGTTTTTTTGTATGCTATTGCGTAAAAAAATGGTGCATATCCGGTTTGCTGTGTCGTAAATCGACCCACAGTCATTTCCGCTGCGTTAACGTTGTTTTACTTTACGACTTGACGCCGTGGTGTGCATCAAAAATAATGACTCCCACCTGTTGTTTTTGTCGCCGTGCGTCAAAGTATAAATTTGTCGCCCGCACGGCGCACCAAAATGGCGTCAGCCGGCGGTAATATTTTTGACGCAAAACTGCACCGCCGCAGTTTTGCGTCAAAAATTCTAAATATGGGCCCAAGATTCCAGAAACCTGCATAAGATAGTCCCCCCTTACAAGGAGGGGGATGACATTAACAAGTGGTTTGCTGCACTTGAGAAGGGCTGTATGGTACAGGTGGTCCCTCAAAGGCAGTGGGCTGCTATCTTGTGGCTATCTTTCACTGATAAGGGTAGGGATAGGCTCCTTACTGTCAGAGAAAGTGATGCTAACAACTACAAAGTTTTGAAGGATGCACTCTTGGATGGATTTGGCTTAACCACTGAACAATACAGGATTAAGTTCAGAGACACCAGAAAAGAGTCCTCACAAGGCTGGACAGACTTTGTAGACTGTTCAGTGAAGGCCTTGGAGGGGTGGTTACATGGCAGTAAAGTATCTGACTATGAGAGCCTGTATAATCTTATTCTGAGAGAGCAATTTCTGAATAACTGTGTGTCTGACCTGTTACACCAATATCTAGTGGACCCAGATCTGACCTCTCCCCAAGAATTGGGAAAGAAGGCAGACAAATGGGTCAGAACAACAATGAACAGAAAACTTCATACAGAAGGTGACAAGGATGGCAAGAAGAAAGATGGTGAGAAATCTCAGGATGAGCATGGGGATAACCACTAATGCATCAAACTCTAGTGCCCCTAGTAGTAGTGGTAATAGTGGTGACACTGCTGGCAACAGTCAAAATAAGGGTGTAGTTGGGTTCACTTATGGGTCCATCATAGAAACTGGGATAGTCAGTCCCAAGACAGTTTCTGTCACACCTGGTGGCATTGGCCTTGCCACACTGGCTGCTTGTCCCCTTACAATGGATAAGTACAGGCAGACAGTTTGAATAAATGGTGTTGAGGCTCAGGCCTACAGGGACACAGGTGCCAGTATCACTTTGGTGAGTGAAAATCTAGTGTCTCCTGCACAACACATCATTGGACAACAGTACAAGATTATTGATGTCCATAACTCCACTAATTTTCTTCCCTTAGCTATAATTCAGTTTAGTTGGGGTGGAGTTACTGGCCCGAAGCAGGTGGTAGTATCACCTAGCTTACCTGTAGACTGTCTCTTAGGTAATGACCTAGAGGCCTCAGGTAGGGCTGAGGTAGAGTTTAATACCCATGCAGCCATGCTGGGTATCCCTGAGGATTTGCTTCCTCTCATTTCTGCTGAAATGAAAAAGCAAAGGAGAGAAAAAGGCCTGAAAACTCAGGATTCCTCTCCAACAGCAGGTGAAAAGGGTATC
This sequence comes from Pleurodeles waltl, assembly GCF_031143425.1. Lineage (NCBI taxonomy): Eukaryota > Metazoa > Chordata > Amphibia > Caudata > Salamandridae > Pleurodeles > Pleurodeles waltl. The sequence continues at coordinate 1,337,943 of NW_027150409.1, read as the reverse complement.
AAAGTATCCCCTACCCACAGTGCCATTCAGGATACCATTCCTGTGGTGGGAGAAACCTCTCCTGGGGTGGCACCTGTACCAAGGGAATCATCAACTAACACAGCTGTACTCCCTGAGGTAGAAGTACCTCTCTGTGGGATAACTAATATTGGTGAGAAAAAGTGCACCATTTTAGTTAACATGGAGCATCCCTCCAACCCTCCCAGAGAAACTTTAGTGCAGCAACCCTGCACTGCCTCACAACACTTAGGACAGCAGCCCTGCCCTAACGTGGAGCTCATAGGACAGCATCCCTGCCCTGCTCCAACTAAAGAGAAACAGCAACCTGTACTCTCTTACAGCCATATGGACAAACATTTTGCCCACCTATGGCTTTATTGAGACAGCAACCATGTCTGGCATTCTCATCCTTTGATATAGGTCCAGTGGACTATTCCCACTGCTCTAAACTAAAACATACTAATAGAAACTCTGAGAATATAACTTCACATTGTTGGCTAGCTAGAAAACTTCAAACAGGGTGGTTTACATCCCCCCACAGGGAAGTAACCATACAGTGGATGATAAAGGGAGCAACCAATCGATTGCAGAGCTACTCTCCAATTATCACCACTTAGACAATAAAGACTCATCTGGCCAAGGTTAGCCTTATTGTCCTTCGTTTGGGGGGGGGGGGTGTAGGAAGGTAGCCTCTTTCTAGCTTTGTTACCCCCACTTTTGGCCTGTTTGTGAGTATGTGGCAGGGTGTTTTTATTGTTTCACTGGGATCCTGCTAGACAGGGCCCACTGCTCATAGTAAAAACCCTATGTTGTCAGTGTGTTTGATACGTGTCACTGGGATCCTGCTAGCCAGGACTCCAGTGCTCATAAGTTTGTGGCCTATATGTGTTCCCTGTATGGTGCCTAACTGTATCACTAAGGCTCTGCTAACCAGAACCTCAATGTTTATGCTCTCTCTGCTTTTAAATTTGTCACTGCAGGCTAGTGACTAATATTACCAATTCTGATTGGCACACTGGAACACCCTTATAATTCCCTTGTATATGGTACCTAAGTACCCAGGGAATTGGGGTTCCAGGAGATCCCTATGGGCTGCAGCATTTCTTTTTCCACCCATAGGGACTCAGACAATTCTTACACAGGACTGCCACTGCAGCCTAAGTGAAATAACATCCACGTTATTTCACAGCCATTTTACACTGCACTTAAGTAACGTATAAGTCACCTATATGTCTAACCCTCACTTGGTGAAGGTTAGGTGCAAAGTTACTTAGTGTGTGGGCACCCTGGCACTAGCCAAGGTGCCCCCACATTGTTCAGGGCAAATTCCCCGGGCTTTGTGAGTGCGGGGACACCATTACACGCGTGCACTATTTATAGCATCACCATGGTAACTCCGAACATGGCCATGTAACATGTTTAGGATCATGGAATTGTCACCCCAATACCATTCTGGTATTAGGGGGACAATTCTATGCATCCCCGGGTCTCCAGCATAGAGCCCGGGTACTGCCAAACTAATTTTCCGGGGTCTTCTCTGCAGCTACCGCTGCTGCCAACCCTTCAGACAGGTTTCTGCCCCCCTGGGGCCTGGGCAGCCTGGTCCCAGGAAGGCAGAACAAAGGATTTCCTCTGAGAGAGGGTGTTACACCCTCTCCCTTTGGAAATAGGTGTGAAGGGCCTGGGAGGAGTAGCCTCTCCTGGCCTCTGGAAATGCTTTGAAGGGCACAGATGGTGCCCTCCTTGCATAAGCCAGTCTACACCAGTTCAGGGATCCCCCCAGCCCTGCTCTGGTGCGAAACTGGACAAAGGAAAGGGGAGTGACCACTCCCCTGACCATCACCTCCCAGGGGAGGTGCCCAGAGCTCCTCCAGTGTGTCCCAGACCTATGCCATCTTGGATACAGAGGTGTGAGGGCACAATGGACAGCTCTGAGTGGTCAGTGCCAGCAGATGACTTCAGAGACCCCTCCTGATAGGTGCCTACCTTTCTCTGTAGCCAATCCTCCTCTGTGGGCTATTTAGGGTCCCGCCTGTGGGCATCTCACCAGATAACGAATGCAAGAGCTCACCAGAGTTCCTCTGCACTTCCCTCTTCGACTTCTGCCAAGGATCGACCGCTGACTGCTCCAGGACTCCTGCATAACCCCAACAAAGTAGCAAGAAGACTACCAGCAACATTGTAGCGCCTCATCCTGCCGGCTTTCTTGACTGTTTCCTGGTGGTGCATGCTCTGAGGGCTGTCTGCCTTCACCCTGCATTGGAAGCCAAGAAGAAATCTCCTGTGGGTCGACGGAATCTTCCCCCTGTAACGCAGGCCCCAAACTTCTGCATCACTGGTCCTCTGGGTCCCCTCTCATCCTGACGAGCATCGCCCCTGGAACACAGGAGCTGGGTCCAAGTGTCTTTGACAGTCCAGTGGCCCTTCTGTCCAAATTTGTGGAGGTAAGTCCTTGCCTCCCCACATCAGACAGTAATCCTGTGTACTAAGTTAACTGCAGCTGCTCGGACTTCTGTGCACTTTTGCAAGACTTCCTTTGTGCACAGCCTAGCCCAGGTCCCCAGCACTTCGTCCTGCATTGCCCAAGTCGCTGAGTTGGACTCCGACGTCATGGGACCCTCTTTTGTTGTTCTGAGTTGACCATTGTCCTCAGATCTTCCAAGTGCCTGTTCAGGTACTTCTGTGGGTGATGCCTGCTTCTGCATGGACTCTCCATGTTGCTGAGCACCCCCTCTGTCTCCTCCTCCAAGGGGCAACCTCCTGGTCCTTCCTGGGCCCTAGCAGCACCCATAATCCTCAACTGTGACTCTTGCAGCTAGCAAGGCTTGTTTGCAGTCTTTCTTCGTGGAAACAACTCTGCATCCTCCAGCACATGGTGGGACATCTTCTGACCAAAGGATAAGTTCCTGGCACCTTCTGTTGTTGCAAAATCTTTGGCTTCTTCCACCAAGAGGCAGCCCTTTTGCACCTTCTCTTCGGTTTAGTGGGCTCCTGCCCCCCCTGGACTCTTGCGTGACTCTTGGACTTGGTCCTCTTCCTTTACAGGTCCTCCGGTCCAGGAATCCATCTTCAGTGTTTTGCAGTCAGTTGTTGTCCTTGCAGAATCCCCTATCTCGACATTACTGTCTTTCTGGGGTAATAGGGTAAGTTTACTCCTACTTTTCAGGGTCTTAGGGTGGGGTAATGTGGACACCCTTAGTATTTTCTTACACTCCCAGCAACCCTCTACACACTACACTAGGCCTGGGGTCCATTTGTGGTTCGCATTCCACTTTTGGAATATATGGTTTGTGTTGCCCCTAGGCCTATTTCTCCCCATTGCATTCTATTGTGTTCTACATTGTTTGCATTACTTTCTAACCGTTACTTACCTGATTTTGGTTTACGTGCATTTAATTTGTGCATATTACTTACCCCCTAAGGGAGTATATCCTCTGAGATACTTTTGGCATATTGTCACTAAAATAAAGGGGCATATTTATACTCCGTTTGCGCCGGAATTGCGTCGTTTTTTTTGACGCAATTTCGACGCAAAACTAACTCCATATTTATACTTTGGCGTTAGACGCGTCTAGCGCCAAAGTCCATGGAGAGCAGTTCATTGTGCCCCAACACCTCTGAATCCAAGATGGTAGAGGTCTGGGACACACTGGAGGAGCTCTGGGCACCTCCCCTGGGAGGTACTGGTCAGGGGAGTCGTTCCCCTTTCCTTTGTCAAGTTTCGCAGCAGGGCTGGGGGATCCCTGAACAGGTGTAGACTTGCTTATGCAGAGATGGGCACCATCTGTGCCCTTCAAAGCATTTCCAGAGGCCAAGAGAGGCTACTCCTCCCAGGCCCTTCACACCTATTTCCAAAGGGAGAGGGTGTAACACCCTCTCTCAGAGGAAATCCTCTGTTCTGCCTTCCTGGGACTGGGCTGCCCAGACCCCAGGGGGGGCAGAACCCTGTCTGAGGGGTTGGCAGCAGCAGCTGCATAGGAGACCCCGGAAAGGCAGTTTGACAGTACCCGGATTCTGTGCTAGAGACTCGGGATGCATGGAATAGTCCCCCCAATACCAGAATGGTATTGGGGTGACAATTCCATGATCCTAGACATGTTACATGGCCATGTTCAGAGTTACCATGGTGACGCTACACATAGGTATTGACCTATGTGTAGTGCATGCATGTAATGGTGTCCCCACACTCACAAAGTCCGGGGAATTTGCCATGAACAATGTAGGGGCAACTTGGCTAGTGCCAGGGTGCCCACACACTAAGTAACTTGGCACCTAACCTTCACCAAGTGAGGGTTAGACATATAGGTGACTTATAAGTTACTTATGTGCAGTGAAAAATGGCTGTGAAATAACGTGGATGTTATTTCACTCAGGCTGCAGTGGCAGTCCTATGTAAGAAGTGTCAGAGCTCCCTATGGGTGGCAAAAGAAATGCTGCAGCCCATAGGGATCTCCTGGAACCCCAATGCCCTGGGTACCTAGGTCCCATATACAAGGGAATTATAAGGGTGTTCCAGTGTGCCAATGAGAATTGGTAAAATTTGTCACTAGCCTGCAATTTTAGAAAGCAGAGAGAGCATAAACTCTGAGGTTCTGGTTAGCAGAGCCTCAGTGATACAGTTAGGCACCACACAGGGAACACATTCGGGCCATACATTATGAGCACTGGGGTCCTTCCTGTCAGGATCCCAGTGACACATGGGCAAAAACAAACATACATACAGTGAAAAGGGGGTTAACATGCCAGGCAAGATGGTACTTTCCTACAGGGCCTACTTCAGCAGGGGAGTGTCTCCATCACCCTACAGGAGATTTCTTAGGTCCTTCTGGTGCAGGGTAAAAACAGGGAGTCCTCAGAGCGTGCACACCATGGAAACTGATGCAGTTGCTGGCTGGAGCTGAAGTTGCAGAGGAAACGTATCCCTTGTGGATACTTTGTTGCTGTTACAGCGGTTCCTGGAGTAGGCTGCGGTTGATCCAAGGTCAGAGGATGAAGTAGTAATTGCAGAGGATTCCTGCTAGAAACTTGCAAGCAGAATCTGAAGAGAACCCACAGGAGAGAACCTAAATAGCCCTGAGAAGGGGACTGGCCACCTTATAAGGTATGGACCTATCAGGAGGGGTCTCTGACATCACCTGCTGGCATTGGCCATTTAGAGGCCTCCAGAGTGCCCCCAACCCTTGCAAAGCAAGATGGCTGAAGTCTGGGACACACTGGAGGAGCTCTGGACACAACCCCTAGTGGTCACTCCCCTTTCCTTTGTCCAGTTTTGCACCAGACCAGGGACAAGAGGTCCCTGAACTGGTGTAGACTGACTTATGCAAGGAGGGCACCATATGTGCCCTTCAAAGCATTTCCAGAGGCTGGGGGAGGCTACCCCTCCCCAGCTTGTAACACCTATTTCCAAAGGGAGAGGATATAACACCCTGCTCCCAAAGAAAATGCTTTATTCTGCCTTCCTGGGACTGAGCTGCTCAGACCCCTGGAGGGCAGAACCCTGTCTGTGAGGTGGCAGCAGCTGTAGCTTCATTGCAAACCTCAGTGAGCTCGTTTAGCAGTACTGAGGGTCCATGGTGGAGCCCCCAGGATACATGGAATTCGCTCCCCAATACCAGATTTGGAATGGAGGGACAATTCCATGATCTTAGACACCTTACATGGCCATATTTGTGGTTGCCATTGTGAAGCTACATATAGGTATTGACCTATATGTAGTGCACACGTGTAATGGTATCTCCGCACTCACAAAGTTCCGCGAATTGGCAATGAACTATGTGGGCACCTTTGCTACTGCAAGGGTGCCCTCACACTTGGGCCTATATTTATACTTTTTGAAGCAAAACTGCGCCAGCGCAGTTTTGCGTAAAAATTTTTACCACCGACTAACGCCATTTTGGTGCACTGTGCGGGCGTCATATTTATACTTTGATGCACGGCGGCGCAAACAACAGGTGGGAGTCATTATTTTTGATCCACACCACGGCGTCAAGTCGTAAAGGAAAACAACGTTAACGCGGCGGAAATGACTGTGGGTCGATTTACGACACCGCAATCCGGAAATGCCCCATTTTTTTTTTACGCAACAAAGCCATTTCACCATAGGAGAGCCAAAATGGATCCCAGACGCCACTACAGACCCCAGGAAGATGACAGCAGACCAGGACCCAGCCAGGAGGACCCACACAAGAACCAGGACATCTTAAGAAGAAAAGAAAATGTGGCTTTAGTGAAGAGGAGCAGGAAATTCTGGTTAAAGAGGTGACGGAACACCAGCACCAACTGTTTGTCACATCAAAGTTGCCAATCAGTAGGAGAGAGGCTATATGGCAACAAATTGTCGACAAGATTAACAGTGTGGCTGAAGTACGCAGAACAGTCATCGAGTGCAAGAAACGCTGGCATGACTGCAAACGCAGGACCAAGGAAAAGATGGCCATGAACAGGAAGGCAGCACTGCAGACTGGAGGAGGGAGTCCAGCACACCAGGAGGCACTGGACCACATGGAAGAGATGGTCGCAGCCATCATCCCTGAAGAGATCGTCACAGGGATTCAAGGACAGGACAGCGCAACTACCAGGAGACAACGCACATGCAGGGTAACTCGTATGGGGAATTAAAATGCACAAATGTTAACTGCAAGCAGGGGGGGGATACCGACCACAAAATGCACGGAAGTCATCATATACATGGAGTGGCATGGGTAAAGGGGCATGGCATTGGGGCATGGCCTGCACAGACAGAAGCTGGGGCACACCATTACACTACACCAACAACAGTCCCATGGGGACATGCTGTCATGCCAACGATGGAGCAAAGGGAAAGCCACGACAGAAGGGAAGGCCACTATGTCAAACATACATCCTGGCATTCATCAGCCAACATACCCCCTACATTAACTAGGGCCCTATTAGCAATCCTCTAGCCAAACCGACAACTGCAATGTAACTGTAACAACAGTTGCCACTACCACCTCTGATCTGTGTGCAGCTCAAGTAGCCAATGGCAGTAACCTCCCCATGGATCATACACACCTAAAGTAGGGGGTGAGGATGACATCTGCAACAATCCCCAGAAACAAGACAAAGGCCCCAGTACTCTCAAATGTCAATACCCATAGTTGTCACAAACATCAGCCAAAGTAAACAACAATAGGAGCAACACAGCACTAAGGACACATCCATGCTGCATATGTCAGGGTCCATCCTGTGCCTGGGTAACAAGGCAACATCACAAATGTCATACTGCTCAGACAACAGCATTGAGGGGGGGACACATGTAACTGGTCACTGAAATACACCTGCACAGTCAGAGGATGAAATAGGACACTGATACGACTATCAGGGCAATCCAATGTAACACACATTACCCAACATCAGCAGGACCCATTAACAACGTCAACATCCATATCGGATCATAACATTGCCATGCATAGGATATCCCACGTGTCAATTACATTTAAGTCGATGTGAACGATCAGGGATTGGGGCAGGTCCAGATTGTTCAGTGTGCTGCCAGGGCCATCAGAACACGCACAGCCAGTGAAAGGTCTCACCATGAAAATGGATGTACACGGAGGGTCGAGTAGGAAAAGAAGGTGTCAATTCTCTATTTGGCTAAAATCAACACCTAGAGGCGATGAGGTTGGCAAGTCTAATAACTCAATAACATAAATGTGACACACAGGTGGGCCATAGGCCTGAAACAATGCCCATCTGAAGGACTGGAGATATTAACACAAAACAAGATCACAAAGTGAATTCATCAAAAGGCAGGCACGTCACATCAAAATTGCCACAACACAGACACACAAATTGTACCCTGTTTCATTGCAGAGGAAGATGGATCTCCTGCCGATATGCCTGTCCCAGATTTCCCTGATGACATGGATGACGAGCCGATAAACATTCCCCAGGAGACTATCCAAATGGTCCTGGAAACCCTCCAGACCCCACCTTCAGTCACAAGGAGGAGCACAGAACAAGCAGCCATCGCAGAAGAACCACCCACCACCCCAATTGTAAGACCTGCCAGCTCCAATACAGCTGAGGACTCAGACGACACTGGCACCAGCTTTGAGAGAACTGTAGTTGGAGTACAGCGGGAGCTGGCCAAGGAGGTGCAGGTGGGGATGCAAAATATGGCAGCCAGCCTTGAGGGGGTGCGTTCGTGCATGATGTCATTTGCAGATCAGTCAGCAGCTATGCAAGCCCTAACATCTATCTTGCAGGAACTGCAGAAAACCCAGAAGGAAATCAGCACAGCTGTAATACAGTTGACCCAACACCTACAACAGCAATCTTGTCAACGCGTGCACGAATGCAACATTGAACCCCTCAGGGCCGACCTGGCTGCCTACCATCGTGGTGTGGCTGCTATTCTCAAGAACCAGCAGGCCCTCCTTGCAGCAGTACTGCCCTTAAGACCTTCACAGGGAGCAGCGACCGGGATGTCTGACTCCACGTCTTCTAACACTGAGGTGTGTGTTGCCCCTTAACAACCAACAACAACAAGGACAAAGCAGGCAACACACACATCAGAAGAAGAAGACATGGAACAGATCACATTCACAAGGAAAAGTACCCGGAAGCACTAGTCCCTGCCACATGGCCAACTATTACCAAAGTCCTGCGTTTTGAAACATGACAGTCTTACAACAACTGTACTCAAGCACTGTTCTGCTAACCACTGTATATCTTGTCACCCAGCCCAGTGATTGTCTCTCTCCTACTCATTGGCTAAGTCTGTCCCTCTGCACTGTCTGAAACATCAACCCCAGCATGACAAAAGCATTTTGGTAAACCCTTGTGTTGGATCACAATGGAAGATATCACTATAATGGACTCACAATCATGGACAATGTACATATAGCACTACAGCACTTTTCAATAAATAGCACTCACAAAACAAATCTGTCTCTGGGTAATGTGACATATCAACTGTGCAGTAGATAACTGAAATGTGCCTACTGTCAAATTACGTAGCTTGTCAATACAACTGTCCTGATATTATGTAGTTAGAGAAATGAGCATAGTGACCATGATTGCATCATACTCTGCCCATCCTGAGGGAATAATCTGATGAAGTGAGAAACAATACACCACCATGCTGTGTAGGACAGAAGAATGCTTCCTCAGGGGAAGTCATAAAATAGTGACTAAAATAGTGGCCGCAAAATGTTGTCACCATACAAAAATAACACAATAAACATGCCACACCAATCTAAGTAAATACAAATAAAACTGCACAAATGAAGGTGTCTGAGTTAACATACAAATACGTAATCATGCCGAACTGTGTCACAAATGATGTATGAGGGTCATGAAGACAAGAATACAAGATTGGCAATGAGAACTCATCTTATAAGGGTGTGCATGATCATCACACTGCAGTCAGACCTAAAACTGTTTCCCCAATATCAAGTCTGGAAGCACTGTTAGTGACTTTGAAAACACACTTATCAACAGAAACACATTGGGATCCATATTAACTGTGATTGGTGGTTGCAACATAGGGTAGACACTTTGCAAGATAGCTCTGGGCTAGCTGCCAATCGTACTGCTCAGTTGGGATTTGTTTGTAGCATAGGACACAGATGTTATAGTACAAAATTGATGTACACCTAATCCAAACCCACAATCAAATACCATTCAACACATACTATTAAGGGGTAACCAAATATTTATTAAAAGCTAACCATAGATGAGGAAACTGAAGGAAAAATCTTACCTACCCTGATCTACCCTGACTACTCATTACCCACAACTGTCCCTAACTAACCTAAGCTACACTTACTTATCACATGTTACGAAACGTTCTAAACATCTACCCCACACCCCCCTTATGAGACGGTACACATTGAGGACAACACATACTAACCTAAACACATACTATACTATCCTAAACAAATATATATTTATTTGTATTTTTTTATTTTTATTTTTTTACACACAAGAACCCCAACATAGCCAGACACACCCACACCCACACATGTAATAAGTAAAAAAAGAAACAAGCAGGACCCCACACCCACTAACACTAACTAAACTAACAGCCTATACTAACCTAACACTAAGCCCCCTAAGCCCACTAACTATAAGAAAAAGGAAAGAGGAGGGAGGGGAGGGTATCATGTCCATCAATTCAACTGTTTAGAGGTTGGCCCTCCTGAGGGTCCTCTTAATGTCCTTGACCCGCCGTTTATTGTGCCGCACGTCCCGGCGCAGATGGCTCACCTTGCGCAGCACTTTGTCCATCTCATGTTTAAGTCTATTGAAGGCTGCAGGGTCAACAGCTGGAGCAGTGGCAGTCTGGGTACCGGTGGAGGAGGTTTGTGTGGGCTTTCCTGCACTGGTGGCAATGCTGGGGCCAGGAAGTCCAGCAGATGTTGGATCAACAGTGGCAGATGTGGATGGGGCCACCTGGCTCTGATTGGTGGTTGTTTCTGTGGTGGCTGTGGTGGGCAAAGTAGGCCCACCCTGTGGGAAGGCTCGCCATGCCCCGGAGGCACGTTCATGGCAATATCGCCGGGCCATCCTCCGGAACCCCAACTCCACCAGCAGCATGTGCTGGTATCGCATGGCCCGGCGCTGAAATTCACGGACCTGGTCTGGAGTCATGTTAGCTGCTGTGAAGACAAATGCAGATATGATACATTAGTATCTGCATTGTGTGAAACGGCACAGCAAGTTAATCAGACATTACATCTACTGTACTTGTAACAGCTCATAACACGATACAGAGCATTGAATGTCCCCGAGGAAGTATATGGCAGGCCAGACAACAAAGGTGACATCACACAAAGCACATCCATAACCCACAAGATGGGTAACAACTGGCTTTGACTTGCAATCTGAGTTCTGACAATTATCATCTAAGAATCATGCTGCATATCCTCCACCAAGAGCTGGGCTACAAATGTCAGTGTACGGAACGCAAAACTAAAGCCACATGGTCTGCAAGTTGTAACTGGACGTTCCAGTATGGGACAGAGTGCCAAACCTTAGTGTGTATACTAGTATGCAACCAAACCGTCACTTATTCACAGGTATGTGTAACATACTGGTAGCATCAGTACTAGGTACCCCATTCACAAACCCATGGCCGTGTTTGAGGGGGTGCGGTGGATACACAACTATAATTTGCCAACAACATGTACACCGAGGAGTGTAAAGGCAACTCCACACATGTTTGTCTGTACAGACACACCACAAGTAAGGTCTATCTACAATTAGGAATGAGCAAACCCAGGAGGGCTCATAGGGTCAGACATGTCAGCAAATGCAGAACTTAGTACTCAACATATACTTCCAGTGAGGCCTGACTTACATCAGACACAGAGTTGCTAGAACACCCATGATCATGAATTGCATGCACACCTAGGCCATTACACTCAGGTTCCACAGACTTGATGCACTACATGTGGAAGTACATGCTGCTAGGAGGTTCTGCCTACTGTTTCAAACTTAGGTAGGTAAATAGGGAACAGATGTCTATTGGAAAGCTATTAGCTCTACCAATCTTAGAGAATGTGGGTCTGACAGGCTGACTAAATAGGGACTGACTTCCATTGCGACTCTTGGTGATACAAGTGTCATACACATGACTATCTCCAGTACTCACAGTGGCGCCTACAGAGATGTCCTACAATCCCTACATGATACCATTGGATACGCATTGGCAAACTCAAAACATGTGAGAACTGCATTCCCACTCATGGAACAAGTGAAAAGGTTGCCCAACGCATCACGCCTTGCTATGCGTCCAACTCACACGAGTCCATAACCAGCAAACACAACACATAACAGACATATCAACACTTACTGGAGTGGTAGGGGTCCTCAAATGTCGCCACCTCTACCACAGTGTAGGGTGCGGTCCACCTGTAAGGTATGGAAGGAAGGAATGTGCTCAAAATCTGTGCACAGTGCAACAATTTCATAATCATTTACAATGTGTAGGCTGAATAAGGACATGGCATCCATTCAGACATGATGGTACTGCATCTGATGTTTCATGGCCAACTTGTACCTAGCATGGGTCTCCTGTGACAGTTACACACATATCTGCACACAAACATTGTCCCTAACTATCATGTGGTTGCAAACTTGCCCTATAATTGGTGAGCACAAAAAAATATGGAATGTAATTGTCTCATCATGTGCATCCAAGAGAAACATCCAACGCCTGGTTACTTGAGGACTACATTACCAGTCAAACATGCCTTGTGGCCATGACACATTTATTGCACATAGGCCCAATGTACAGAGGGAGGGGCAGGGACTCCTGTAAGCCATCCTGTTGTTACAGTATAGTCAATTGATGTGGCCCAGCTATGGTGATTTGCACCAACCATGGAGATGTGAAGCCATGTGCATACACTTGGACTGCCATTCATATTTGGATTGTGGCTCAACTAATTCCAACAAACATCTTAAGATGTTAGCTGAGTGCACCTTACACCTTTTCACGATGTTTTCAAATCATGAACTGACATGTATCCAAAAAGATAATGAAACACAATAATCCCACACATTCATAGTACTTCTGTGAACGCTTTCCTTCCACACTCACCAGACTAACATGAGACCAATGTCTGAGCCACTTTGCTATTATCAATTGACGTGAGGGCAGCACTCATTTTCTGCATCATGTAGTGATTCTAAAGTCAGTCTAGCAATTGCGTCAACATAGTTGGCCTAAATGTTGGTACATCTGTACTTCTCTGGCAATAGTACCCTATATAGACATGATTGGCTCCTATTTTGTTAGCTGTGCTGACAAAAAGGCCGCACCAATTTCCTTCATGGTAAAGTTACCTGTAAGTTTGCTGAGCACGTGCTACCTGACAGCTAGCAATTGTGATCCTTGCCATAGTGCATCAATGATCCCCTTATATTTCTCCAGCATTACACACAGTCATCAAGTTAGCTGGCAGACATTGCACTAATCCCCTGATGTCACTACAATGCATTTAATCGTACACATTAACAATAGTTGTACTCACCAACAGTGCCACCAATCATGATTCCCAGGTGGTCCAAGAGATCCTGCTCCCTGGTGATGAGGTCAGCCCACCGGTGCTTCAGCTGGTGGTCACTCCTCTGGCTGACAGACACACGCTGCAGGTGATGCAGCACCTTTCCCCACCAGATTCTGAGCGCCACTGTCGGATACCCCTGTATGACCCTGCCCCCTGCCTGGTTCATGAGCGGCAAGAAATGTGTCACCAGCCTGATGAAGCCCCCCAACTCCTCTTTCCCCATCCTGCAAAGACGTGGCCTACCAGACATGCATATAGATGAAGATAAGGAATAGGGGTAAAAGAAATAGAAAGGGGAAAAGGGTGAAAGTAGGGGTAAAAAGACAGAAAAAAAGTAAACCTAAACACTAAAAGAGCCCAACTGTCCCCAAACTAACACTACCCACAACAGACTCCCACAAACAAGAAATACACAAGATAAGTGGACAAATGTAGACAATACACAGTACTACAGTATACACAAACAATATTTATTTCACAAAAGGACTTGACAGATAGCACACAGGACAAGTACAGCACAAAATCTCTGGACAACACTCTACACAGCCACACAGTCTAGAAGGATCATAGACTGCAAAGTGAAAGTGAAAGTACACCCACTGTACATGATCTGTAAACAGGATATCCTATTACATCACTTCTTGTATGAAAAGTCCCGCCTTTTTCGCATTATGCATCATTTTTTGTTGCCCAAAACTGTATTTGTGTCATTTTTTTTGACGCACAGACGTGAATATTAACCCGCATCCACATAATGATACATGGACTTTACAAATATCTGGATGTAGGCTAAATTTCACTCCTGTGCATCAAAAAAAATGATGCAAATACAGTTTTGGTAAACAAAAAATGACGTACACCGCTAGGGATGTCAAAATTACAGTGCATTAACTGGTTTGGGGCATTTTTACTTGTTTTTTGGTTATTTTACATTTGGAACACATCAGAGATTGGCTAATTGAAGACAGTATGGTGTTGATGGTGTAGGTTCACGTGTGTGACATCATACTGCAGCGTAACATCATCCACTACACCCTTCACAGTATTTTTACAGTTGGCTGACGCAATAGATGGTCATAAGTGTGGCCTATATATATGTGTGGCACAAATTGTGCATGTTTGTCATAAGGAGAGGATAGCATTGTGACGCACATATGTACAATACCTAAATTCCTTTGGCTCAAAGTGTGTGCTTTGACAACTAATATGTTGGTTGACCAAGTGTGTGTGTGTATATCACATGAAGCATAATTGTACATATGGTTGTATGAATGTGACGTCCATCTGTCCAATCCTGAGATGCAAGTCAAATTTAAAATGAGCAAGGGCATGTGTTAGTCATACATGTAACAACACCCGTAAAGGATACTTCCAAATTTTAGGGTCACGTAGACACCACATGTGACATAGCATGCACCAGATGGATGGCAGACGCATGTTCATATTAATGGTCCACATTTTCAAAATACTATGCCCTAGAGTATTGGTAAGAGCTTCCCAGGCACTAGTTGATGAATCCCACAGTGAGTCATACACATGCATTGAGGAAGTGGGTACCATGTTGTTTGCACAGACAGACAAGGGTCAATCTCATATGCATGATGACACCACAGTTGAGGCCATAGAAGTGAGCCCCAACTATCAAGTGGCTGTGGTGGACCAGCATACAAGACAGCACGTGTCCACATATTTCCAGTGATCAATTGCACATAGGTGTCTTGTTCATGTGTGTGGTCCAATGATGATCCTGTAGATTGTTTGGGGTGTAATTTGTCACAGTTCGGACCAGGACTTATCATGAGTCAGTGGCAGCTATTCCTGTAACCACTGAGTATCCTTTGTTGATCAATGTGAGTAAAGTAGATGTGGACATGTGAACCAACATGTGGATGGTCCCACCCTGTCACTAAAGACGTGTAATGAGACAGTCAACAGGGCAACCTTGGTGTGCTGAGTGAGATAATGTGTCAATTGTCATGTTCCGGCAGGTGTCATTACAACATTTGTAGACAGGTTGGCCTCTGCACTTCCCACTGCATCTGGGAACATCATAGCCTCTGTGCTGTTTATTCTCACAGCTATTCACCACACATGGCCCATCACTATGTTGTGCGCACTGTGATTCTGTGTGTGAACTGTCATGGTCCTGACATTTGTGTATTATTCATGGACATTATCAGAGGTTGCTGGTTGTGCTGAAAGCCCCGTGCCCAATCCCTGCCTATGACCCTGGGACACTGTCACACTTTGTCATTCATGCATATATGCAACCCAGACAAGGGATGGGCCATGAATTTTGCATTTCCAAGAGGATGTAACTCAAATGGTACAGTTAAAAGGCAGATGATGCTATACAATGTATTTGGGTATGCACGGAAAAAGCCCATGCCCAATGCCCCCTGATGAATGGGAGGTTTGCTTACACACGTGTGTACATATGTAGACACAGGGATACTTGAGTGTGATGCATAGAGAGTTGCCAGTCAGGCTGATAGAATGCAAGGTGATTCAGGAGCCAGATACTGGACAAGTTACATAATCAGTGGTCTGACTGAGACTGTTTGGAGGACAAACTAGACAGTTGACATGTCAAACTGTGTACGTCCTGTGTTTTTGAAGGTGACAAATGATCCCAAGTGCTGTGTTACACGGCTTAATTTGTATTAATGGTTGACGGTGTATTTGACATAATGGCAACTCCTATGCTGTTCCAGGCATCATCAGGGGCAGTGCTTTTTGAAATGGGTGGTGTGCATGGAGGTGATCACATGTGTGGGCTACATCTGTTTCTCACCAGTCCTGTAGGTGAGACTTGCATTCTAAGGGCCAACAGACATTTTCACAAGGGGAAGCAATCTACATGTGCTAACAGGGCTTTGAAACTAGAAGACAGTGTATAAAGTGACCTGACGTCCATGCAGTCAGATGTTATATGACAATGGCATACCTTAGGAAAGGGTGTAGCACACTGGTTTGCTAATGTAGGTCTGTGTGTGTAGAGGAGGTATTATCAGGGTACACATCTTAGTATTCCAGGGACCTCTTCCGACAGGTGGGTTGTGACCATGTGCATGGGTGTGTCGGGAGTTAGGAAATGGGCTGACATGTGCATGGAATGTCATGTGCGCAATGCATGTTATATGTGTGGCACTTGTGCTGTCTATGTTCTGCTTCTATGGAACTCTAGTCACAGATATTCCTTCCAAATATTGGATGCAGTTGGACTAACTGCTGTCAAGGGTCTGGTCAGACATTCCTGTTAGTGATGCCAAAGCACATTGACTGCCTCATGTATGAGGCTTGTTTTCCCCTTATTGAGTGATGGTGTCATAGTTGTGTGCCATATGCTGCGTTGGACCTTGCTTTCAACATGTATGTGTGAAATAGTTGTGGTCCTCTGCTATTGGTCTTCAAAAGGAGATATGTACATGATATATGTCATTAAGAGTGTGTGTGTATGTGACCATTGTATGTTAGGCATCACAATAGCTCTGGGATGTTCCGTGTCCTACTCAGTATCTCAGCAATGCTCCATGAGGCAACACTCTTTTTCTGATAAGTAGAGATGAAGGTGTGCAAAAAGGGATAGCCAGACCATGATATGGTGATTAGAATAAATGTTTATTTAAATTAGTTAACTAAAGTGGTGAAGGTGATCATATTCAGAAGAAATTATTTACAATCTGTTGCCGCCTGCGTATGCCAGCAGCTGTGTTCTGTAGTTCCCCCTCCTGTTGCAGGCCAGCATCCTCCTCTTCCCCCTCTTCAGGCATGTGTGGCTCTGGTTCCAGGATGGGAATGTTTCTTTTGATACAAATGTTGTGCAATATTGCACATTTGAGGATGATCCTACAGACCATCCTGGGGGAATATAGGAGGCTACCACCAGTTATGTCGAGGCAGTGGAACCTTGACTTGAGGATGCCGACGGTCCGCTCGACAATGCAGCATGTCCTCCTATGGGCCTCGTTGTATGCACGCTCTGCAGCAGTACTTGGGTTGTCAAATGGTGTCATAATCCATGGCTGGATGCCATACCCCTGATCAGCTGCAAGAGAAAATGAATGGGATCATGTTGATGTAGCTGGCACTATTGAAAAGACCTTTCATGGCAGTAGTTGTCTTGTGTTGTCTGTGACTCTTTTGTGTACTCATGTGACATCCTATGCTTGTAGGCTGTACCATCTGCATTGTGTTGTTTCCTTGGCTGAACAAGTGTTTGTCTGCTAACCGTTTGTAAGCAGTATGTTTTGGGATTAGCAGTACAGTGTGCCCTCCCTAGCATTGTGACTTGTGATACAGGTGTCCTTGTGTCTTCACTGGGGGTGAGATGATAGTTCCATGCACAGTTAAAATTGAAAGTGTTGTTAACACGTTCATATCAAAGTACCCCGGACATCCCATACCTTGAAACTTATGCAATGTATTAATGTAAAGGTCATTGGGACACTTACAATTTGCAAGGTGACATTTAGGCAACCACACTCATTGACGTCTTCACATTAGGCTCTACAGTAATTTCCAATGTGTGACAGGTTCAATGGTGACTTAAGAAACATGGCTAGTGATGTCACGACCTTAGTGTGTTCCTGTTCACATGTTGCTGTTGTGGTGTATGTGTTGTGTGTCCTATAGGGTTGCTGTGCAGTGTGTATGTAAGTAGGTTTTTGTACTTACCAACAAGTACTCCATTGCCATACCGCCCATCCTGGAAGTGTTGATTGATGGTGCAGTGACGGAAGATGTATGAGTCATGTACACTCCCAGGATATTTAGCCACGATGTTGGTGATCAATCCCTGGTGATCGACTATGGCCTGCACGTTGATGGAATGTGTGTGCTTCCTGTTGCGGTAGAGGTGTTCAGTTGCAGCAGGTGGCACAAGGCGTACGTGTGTGCAGTCGATTGCACCAAGGACGTGTAGGAAGCCACTGATTGCGTAGAACCCCTGTTTTGTTTCCTGCTGCTTCTGCAGTGTGTTAGGGAAGCATATGTGGCGGGGTGTCAGTCGAATGATGGCATCCAGTACTTTGGGCAAAAAGGCGGAGAATGATGGTTGTGATTTCCGCCAACCAGGGCACCAGTTGTTTGGAAAGAGCCACTTGCGAGCATGTGAAGTACGGCAAGCAGCTTTGTTTCTGTTGGGATGGTGCAGGTGTCACCAAAGTGGGGGCCAACTGCTGTTCAATGTTGCGCAGCAGCTGCTGTTGTTGCTGCTGGGCTCTGCGTCTGCATGCATGCAGGATTAGAATCACCTCCATGGCTCCCTGTTGCTGCTCTGCTGTTTGTTCTGTGTTTTCTGATTAAATACAGGTGTGTTTGCCCCATTTTAACGCCTGCCCTGACCCAGGCGTCAATTTTTGACGCAAATCGGGCTGTGCGTCATTTTCTGGCTCCGCCTCCCGGCCGTGCGTCGTTTTTGCCCGAAAGCATAAATACGACGCACGGCTGTTTAAGCCATTTTTTGGACGGGAACGCCTACCTTGCATATAATTAATGCAAGGCGGGTTGCTGCATCCAAAAAATGACGTACACAGAGGAATTTTGTCATCCGCGGGCTCGGCGTCAAAGTTTAAATACGGGGCAACGTTTGCGCTGATTGTGCATCAACATTTTTGACGCACAATTGGCGCAGACGGAGTATAAATATGCCCCTTGGTAACTCTGCACCTATCCTTCATTAAATGAAGGTTAGACATATAGGTGTCTTATAAGTTACTTAGGTGCAGTGAAAATGGCTGTGAAATAATGTGTGCACTATTCCACGCAGGCTGCAGTGGCAGTCCTGTGAAACAGTTTGTCTGAGCTCCTTATGGGTGGCAAAAGAAATCCTGCAGCCCATAATAATCTCCTGGAACCCCAATGCCCTGGGTACCTAGGTTCCATATACTAGGGACTTATAAGGGGAATCCAGTGTGCCAATTGATATTCATAAATAAAGTCACTAGTGTATAGTGTCAAATTTAAAAGCAGGGAGAGCATAAGCACTGAGGTTCTGATTAGCAGAGCATCAGTGACACAGTGAAGCACTATACAGACACCCACATTACGTCATAAACTATGAGCACTGGGGTCCTGACTAGCAGGATCCCAATGAGACAGGCAAAAACATACTGACACACGGGTAACAATGGGGGTAACATGCCAAGAAAGATGGTACTTTCCTACAAGCACCACTTGACTTGCAGTTGTCAAGGTTTGTGTGCAACCTTCCAAGAAGGTCTTCATCCAAAGCACAGCTTAGGCCCCCAGCACTCCATCCTGCGATGCACAGCTTCCTGAGTGGTTCTTTGGTGGCGTGGGAATCCTTTGTGTCATGCTGCATTGGCCTCCATGTGCACCTCCTTAGGCTCCGTGCTGTGGGATTCCTGTGCATGCTGCCTGGTCTTCTGTGGGCTCTCTGAGTTTCCAAGAACCCCCTCTTACTCCCCCTCCTGGGTAGAGTCCACCAGGTCCCTCCTGGTCCTGTGCAGTGCCATCTTCCGCTAACCGTGAGTTTGTGTGTGCCAAGGCTTATTGGCAGACTCCAGCCATGCAAACCAGACTGCAATCCTTCATCCGGCGTGGGACATCATCTGCACCAACCAGGAACCCGATTCCGTCTTCTCGGGTGCAGTACTGACTGTTCTTCTTCACCGGTGGTTCTTATTTTGCACCTTGTAGGAAAGCACCATCTTGCCTGGTATGTTACCCCCATTTTTACTTGTGTGTCAGTTTGTTTTGCCTGTCTCACTGGGATCCTGCTAGCCAGGACCCCAGTGCTCATAGTTTGTGGCCTGAATGTGTTCCCTGTGTGGTGCCTAACTGTGTCACTGAGGCTCTGCTAACCAGAACTTCAGTGCTTATGCTCTCTCTGTCTTTGAAATTGTCACTGCAGGCTAGTGAACATGTTTACCAATTCTAATTGGCACACTGGAACACCCTTATGAATCCCTAATATATGGTACCTAGGTACCCAGGGTATTGGGGTTCCAGGAGATCCCTATGGGCTGCAGCATTTCTTTTGCCACCCATAGGGAGCTCAGACAATTCTTACACAGGACTGCCACTGCAGTCTGAGTGAAATAACGTCCACGTTATTTCACAGCCATTTTACACTGCACTTAAGTAACTTATAAGTCACCTATATGTCTAACCCTCACTTAGTGAAGGTTAGGTGCAAAGTTACTACATGTGAGGGCACCCTGGCACTAGCCAAGGTGCCCCCACATAGTTCAGGGCAATTTCCCTGGGAAGCTCTTACCAATACTCTAGGGCATAGTATTTTGAAAATGTGGACCATTAATATGAACATGCGTCTGCCATCCATCTGGTGCATGCTATGTCACATGTGGTGTCTACGTGACCCTAAAATTTGGAAGTATCCTTTACGGGTGTTGTTACATGTATGACTAACACATGCCCTTGCTCATTTTTAATTTGACTTGCATCTCAGGATTGGACAGATGGACGTCACATTCATACATGGCCATGTAACATGTCTAAGATCATGGAATTGTCCCCCCATGCCAAATATGGTATTGGGGTGTCAATCCCATGTATCCCCGGGGCTCCAGCATGGATCCTGGGTACTGACAAACCAGCTC
Source organism: Pleurodeles waltl (assembly GCF_031143425.1). Lineage (NCBI taxonomy): Eukaryota > Metazoa > Chordata > Amphibia > Caudata > Salamandridae > Pleurodeles > Pleurodeles waltl. Next base: position 1,317,317 of record NW_027150409.1, on the reverse strand, counting down.
TCTGGGGTTTTCACTGCAGCTACTGCTGCTGCAAACCCACAGACAGGCTTATGCCCCCCTGGGGTCTGGGCAGCTCAGTCCCAGGAAGGCAGAACAAAGGATGTCCTCTGAATGAGGGTGTTACACCCTCTCCCTTTGGAAATAGGTGTTAAGGGCCTGAGAGGGATAGCCTCTCCTGGCCTCTGGAAATGCTTTGAAGGGTACAGATGGTGCCCTTCTTGCATAAACCAGTCTACACTGGTTCAGGGATACCTCAGCCCCTGCTCTAGCACAAAACTGGACAAAGCAAAGGGGAGTGACCACTCCCCTGTCCATGACCACCCCAGGGGTGGTGCCCAAAGCTCCTCCAGTGTGTCCCAGACCTCTGCCAACTTGAATGCAGAGGTGCGAGGGCACAATGGAGGCCTCTGAGTGGCCAGTGCCAGCAGGTGACACCAGAGACCCCTCCTGATAGGTGCTTACCTGACTAGGTGGCCAATCCTCCTCTGAGGGCTATTTAGGGTCTCTTCTGTGGGCTTCTCTTCAGATAACGAATGGAAGAGCTCACCAGAGTTTCTCTGCCTCTCCCTCCTCAACTTCTGCCAAGGATTGACCGCTGACTGCTCCAGGACACCTGCAAAACAGCAACAAAGTAGCAAGAAGACTACCAGCGACATTGTAGCACCTAATCCTGCTGGCTTTCTCAACTGTTTCCTGGTGGTGCATGCTCTGGGGGCTGTCTGCCTTCACCCTGCACTAGAAGCCACGAAGAAATCTCCCGTGGGTCGACGGAATCTTCCCCCTGCTAACGCAGGCACCAAACTTCTGCTTCACCGGTCCTCTGGGTAACCTCTCATCGTGACGAGCATGGTCGCTGGAACACAGGAGCTGGATCCAAGTGACCCCGACAGTCCAATGGTCCATCTGTCCAAATTTGGCGGAGGTAAGTCCTTGCCTCTCCATGCCAGTCAGTAATCCTGTGTACTGCGTGAACTGCAGCTGCTAGGGCTTCTGTGCAAGGAATTCTTCATGCACAGCACAGCCCAGGTCCCCAGCACTCCATCCTGCATTGGTCAACTTGCTGAGTTGACCACCGGCTTTGTAGGACCCTCTTTTGTAGTGTTGAGATGACTGACATGCTCAGTTTTCCTGAACCTGTGTTCAAGTACTTCTGTGGGTGTTGTCTGCTTCTGCATGGGCTCTCCGTGTTGCTGAGTGCCCCCTCTGTCTCCTACTCCAAGGGGTGACCTCCTGGTCTTTCCTGGGCCCGGGCAGCACCCATTTTCTTCAACCATGACCTCTGCAGCTTGCAAGGCTTGTTTGCGGTCTTTCTGTGTGGAAACAACTCTGCATCTACCAGCACGCCATGGGACATCTTCTGTGCAAAGGAGAAGTTCCTGGCATCCTCTGTTGTTGCAGAATCTTCAGCTTCTTCCACCTGGAGGCAGCCATTTTGCACCTTCATCCAGGGTTTAGTGGGCTCCTGCCCCCCTGGACACTTTCGTGACTCTTGGACTTTGTTCCCTTCTTTGCAGGTCTTCAGGTCCAGGAATCCGTCTTCAGTGCTTTGCAGTCTGTTGTGGTCTTTGCAGAATCTCCTATCACGACTTTAGTGTGTTTCTGGGGAAGTAGGGTAACTTTACTCCTACTTTTCAGGGTCTTGGGGTGGGGTATCTTGAACACCCTTAGTGTTTTCTTACATTCCCAGCGACCCTCTACACACTACACTAGGCCTGGTGTCCCTAAGTGGTTCGCATTCCACTTTCTTAGTATATGGTTTGTGTTTCCCCTAGACCTATTGCATCCTATTGTATTCTACAGTGGTTGCACTATTTTTCTCACTGTTTACCTACCTGATTTTGATTTGTGTGTATATTTTGTGTATTTTACTTACCTCCTAAGGGAGTATATCCTCTGAGATATTTTTGGCACATTGTCACTAAAATAAAGTACCTTTATTTTTAGTAACTCTGAGTATTTTGATTCTTATGATAAAGTGCTATATGATACAAGTGGTATAGTAGGAGCTTCGCATGTCTCCTAGTTCAGCCTAAGCTGCTTTGCTATAGCTACCTCTATCAGCCTAAGCTGCTAGAACACTACTAATCTACTAATAAGGGATAACTGGACCTAGCACAAGGTGCAAGTACCATCAGGTACCCACTATAAGCCAGGCCAGCCTCCCACATTGGGGGTGCAGCGGTGGGATAAGTACTTGTAACTACTTTACCACTTTGTTATTGGTGCTTTTCATAAGAAAAGCATATACCAAATACTTAAAAATATACACAGGTAACCTAAACAGTTTAACTTTCTTTCTATAAACTTTCTAAAAAGTTTCTGAAAAGTTTTTAAAAGTTTGAAAAGTTTTTCTCTTTTCTTTAAAAGTTTCTAAAACATTTTTTTCTCTCTGTCCTAAACCCTTTCCAAACTTGTCTGCAGTAAAACTTAGTCCCACAGTTGTCTAGGCAACCTATGGTCATTTAAACTTTAAAAGTTTGAGGGGTCTCTGCATAGAAAGAGGTTTAAGCATTGGTAAGAACTCTACCAAAGATCTTCTCCTTAGCCTTCTCCTAGAAAGTGACTAGAATCAGTCTGGCCCATCCCACGATCAGGAGGTAGAGGAGGGGGGTACCCAGCAAGAATCAGGGGAGGGCCCTGAGGATGAAGGGGAGGGTTCATCCAAAGACCTGCCAGCTAACAGGCCACCTAGTGACAATGGTAGTGGGAGGGGATCACACACTAGCATGGCACCTTTCACTCCAAAAGGCCAGGTTACTAGGGCCCAGACAGTTAGAGACAAGTCCCATTCTGCCAATTCCCACATTTCCTCTGTGTCTCAGAATTCCCAAGCCTCCCATCCTGAGGATAACACCATTGAAAGGGAACTCAGAAAGCTGAGATTGGAAGAGGCCAGACTGAAGCTGAGACAGCATCAGTTGGCCTTAGACAGGGAATCTCTAGATGTAGATAGGGAAAGGCAGAGGTTGGGGTTAGTTCCCCATGGTGGCAGCAGCAGTGTTTTTTAAAGTAATCCTGTTAGAGAACAAGATTCTAGAAACCTGCAAAAGATAGCCCCCCCTTACAAGGAGGGGGATGACATTAACACGTTGTTTGCTGCCCTTGAGAGGGCCTGTATGGTACAGTTGGTCCCTCAAAGGCAGTGGGCTGCTATCTTGTGGCTATCTTTCACTGGTAATGGTAGGGATAGGCCCCTTACTGTCAGAGAAAGTGATGCTAATAATTACAAAGTTTTGAAGGATGCACTCTTAGATGGATTTGGCTTAACCAATGAACAATACAGGATAAAGTTCAGAGATACCAGAAAAGAGTCCTCTCAAGACTGGACAGACTTTGAAGACTGTTCAGTGAAGGTCTTGGAGGGTTGGTTACATGGCAGTAAGGTGACTGACTATGAAAGCCTGAATAGTCTAATCCTGAGAGAGCATATTTTGAATAATTGTGTGTCTGACTTGTGCATCAGTACTTGGTAGACTCAGATCTGACCTCTCCCCAAGAATTGGGAAAGAAGGCAGACAAGTGGGTCAGAACAAGAGTGAACAGAAAAGGTCATAGGGGTGGTGACAAGGATGGCAAGAAGAAGGATGGTAAGTCTTCTGGCAAGGGTGGGGACAAAGATAAAAAACAGTCTAAGGGGGTCATTCTGACCCCCGCCGGCGGCGGATGCCGCCGGCCTGGCGAGAACCGCCAGAAGACCGTACCGCGGTCAAAAGACCGCGGCGGTCATTCTGAGTTTCCTGCTGGGCTGGCGGGCGACCGCCAGAAGGCCGCCCGCCCGCCCAGCGGGAAACCCCCTTCCACGAGGATGCCGGCTCCGAATGGAGCCGGCGGAATGGAAGGGGTGCGATAGGTGCAGTTGCACCCGTCGCGATTTTCAGTGTCTGCCACGCAGACACTGAAAATCTATGTGAGGCCCTGTTAGGGGGCCCCTGCAGTGCCCATGCCAGTGGCATGGGCACTGCAGGGGCCCCCAGGGGCCCCACGACACCCGTTCCCACCAACCAGGTTCTGGCGGTGAAAACCGCCAGAACCAGGCTGGCGGGAAGGGGGTCGGAATCCCCCTGTGGAGGATTCCCTGGGGCAGCGGGAAGCGGCGGGAAACTGCCGGCTTCTCTTTTCTGACCGCGGCTTTACCGCCGCGGTCAGAATGCCCCCGGAAGCACCGCCAGCCTGTTGGCGGTGCTTCCGCGGTCGTTGGCCCTGGCGGTCCATGACCGCCAGGGTCAGAATGACCCCCTAAGTCTTCATCAGGACCACAAAAATCCTCTGGGGGTGGTGGGTCCAAATCCTTCCCAACAATCAAAAGAATCCATGGTGTTATTTATGTACGAGTAAAGGCCATTGAGCATGTGATTCCACTTGGCCAAAGAAAAACACTAAGGTTCCCACTACCACAGCCCCAACTGCTCCTCTAGTGCCCCTAGTAATAGCAGTGGTGGTGGGAAGTCTACTACAAATAGCCAATCAAAGGGTGTAGCTGGGCTCACCATTGGTAGTGTAGTTGGGGTTGGTCTTGTTAGGGAGACTACAGAGGCTGATTTAGTCTCTGACGGTGGTATTGACTTTGCCACCTTGGTTGCTTGTCCCCTTAATATGGGTAAGTACAAGCAACTTCCCCTATTAAATGGTGTTGAGGTTGAGGCCTACAGGGATACAGGAGCCAGTGTCACTATGGTAATTGAGAAACTGGTTCACACTGATCAACACCTGCTTGGTCAGCAGTACCAAGTGACTGATGCTCAAAACAACAATCTTAGCCACCCCATGGCTGTTGTGAATCTCACCTGGGGGGGGGGTTACTGGTCCAAAGAAAGTTGTGGTAGCCACTGATTTACCTGCAGATTGCTTACTAGGCAATAATTTGGAGGCATCAGCTTGGGCTGAAGTGGAGTTGGAGGCTCATGCACCAATGCTGGACATTCCTGGGCATATCTTTGCTTTGACAAGGGCTCAGGCCAAAAAGCAAAGAGGACAGGAAAGCTTGCATCCTGGAACAATGGACCAAGTGCTCCCAAAAGCTAGGGGTAGAAAGGATAAATCCTTGCCTACTATCCCTCCCTCACCAGAAGACTCCCCTTTTGAGGAAGAGGAATCCTCTCCCTGTGCAGAACCTACACCAGAGGAGCTGGCAGCAGACACTGCCGAGCTTTTGGGTGCAGGGGGGCCTTCTAGGGAAGAGCTGAGTGTGGCACAGCAGACCTGTTTCACACTAGAGGGTTTAAGACAGAAAGCTGTCAAACAGCAAAATGGGCATGTCACTGATCGCCATAATGTCTATTGGGAGGACAACCTCCTTTATACTGAGTAAAGGGACACTAAACCTGGAGCTGCCAGGAGATTGGTTATACCTTTGCAGTATAGGGAGTTTCTTCTGACCTTGGCACATGAAATTCCTTTGGCTGGGCATTTGGGCCAGAGTAAAACTTGGGACAGACTTGTTCCATTGTTTCACTGGCCTCACATGTCAAAGGACACTAAGGAGTTTTGTCGCGCCTGTGTGACCTGCCAAGCCAGTGTCAAGACTGGTGGCACACCTAAGGCCCCCTTAATTCCACTTCCTGTGGTTGGGGTGCCCTTTGAAAGAGTGTGGGTTGACATAGTTGGCCCCCTTGACCCTCCAACAGCTTCAGGCAATAGGTTTATCCAGGTGGTAGTGGACCATGCCACTAGGTATCCTGAAGCAATTCCCTTAAGGACCACTACAGCTGCTGCAGTGGCAAAGGCCCTCCTGGGAATTTTTTCCAGGGTGGGCTTCCCTAATGAAGTGGTGTGAGATAGAGGTAGTAACTTCATGTCTGCAGACCTCAAAGCTATGTGGAAGGACTGTGGTGTAACTTATAAGTTCACTACTCCTTATCATCCCCAGACACATGGGGGCATATTTGTACTCCGCCTGCGCCGATTGTGCGTCAACAATTTTGACGCCCAATCAGCGCAAACGTGGTCCCGTATTTAAACTTTGACGCCCGAGCCCGCGGATGACAAAATTCCACCATGTGCATCATTTTTTGGATGCGGCAACCCACCTTGCGTTAATTATATATAAGGTAGGCGTTCCCTTCCAAAAAATGGGTTAAACGGCCGTGCTTTGTATTTATGCTTTCGGGCAAAAATGACGCACGGCCAGGAGGCGGAGCCAGAAAATGACACACAGCCCGATTTGCGTAAAAAATTAACGCCTGGGTCAGGGTAGGCGTTAAAATGGGGCAAACACACCTGTATTTAATCAGAACACACAGAACAAACAGCAGAGCAGCAGAGCAGCAACAGGGAGCCATGGAGGTGATACTAATCCAGCGTGCATGCAGACGCAGAGCCCAGCAGCAACAACAGCAGCTACCACAACACCAGCAGGGACCCCAAAGGCAGCGCAGAAGGCAGGAGAGGATATTCCGCCCAAGAACCACCCTTCAGGGCCTCAGGGAACACAACATCATCCAGAGGTACTGGTTGAACTGGCAGGCCATTCAGCAGCTGCTGCGCAACATTGAACAGCAGTTTGCCCCCACTTCGGTGACACCCCGCACCATCCCAACAGAAACAAATCTGATTGCCGTACTTCATATGCTTGCAAGTGGCTCTTTCCAAACAACTGGTGCCCTGGTTGGCGGAATATTACAACCATCATTCTCCGCCTTTTTGCCCAAAGTACTGGATGCCATCATTCGACTGACACCCCGCCACATCTGCTTCCCTAACACACTGCAGAAGCAGCAGGAAACAAAACAGGGGTACTACCTCATCAGTGGCTTCCCACACTTCCTTGGTGCAATCGACTGCACACATGTACGCCTTGTGCCACCTGCTGCAACTGAGCACCTCTACCGCAACAGGAAGCACACACATTCCATCAACGTGCAGGCCATAGTCGATCACCAGGGATTGATCACCAACATCATGGCTAAATATCCTGGGAGTGTACATGACTCATACATCTTCCGTCACTGCACCATCAATGAACACTTCCAGGATGGACGGTACGACAATGGACTACTTGTTGGTAAGTACAAAAACCTACTTATATACACACTGCACAGCAACCCTCTAGGACACACAACACATACACCACAACAGCAACATGTGAACAGGAACACACTGAGGTCGTGACATCGCTAGCCATGTTTCTTAGGTCACCATTGAACCTGTCACACATCAGAAATTACTGTACAGTCTAAAGTTAAGACGTCAAAGATCACATCGTGTGGAGTGGGTTGCCCAAATGTCACCTTGAAAAATGTAAGTGACCCAATGACCTTTACATTAATCCACTGCCTAAGTCTAAAGGTATGGGATGTCCAGGGTACATTGATATGAACGTGTTAACAACACTGTCAATTTTAACTGTGCATGGAACTATCATCTCACCCCCAGTGAAGACACACAGACACCTGTTTCACAAGTCACAATGCTAGGGAGGGCACACTGTACTGCAAACAAACGGTTAGCAGACAAACACTCGTTCAGCCAAGGAAACAACACAATGCAGATGGTGCATCCTACAAGCATAGGATGCCACATTATTACACAAAAGAGTCACAGACAACACAAGACAACTACTGCCATGAAAAGTCATTTGAATAGTACCAGCTACATCAATGTGATCCCAATCATTTTCTCTTGCAGCTGATCAGGGGTATGGCATCCAGCCATGGATCATGACACCATTTGGCAACCCAAGTACTGCTGCAGAGCGTGCCTACAACAACGCCCATAGGAGGACACGCAGCATTGTCGAGCGGACCTTCGGCATCCTCAAGTCAAGGTTCCGCTGCCTCGACATCACTGGTGGTAGCCTCCTAAATTCACCGGAGATGGTCTGTAGGATCATCCTCACACGTGCAATATTGCACAACATTTGTATCAAAAGAAACATTCCCCTCCTGGAACCAGAGCCACACATGCCCGAAGAGGAGGAAGAGGAGGATGCTGGCCTGCAACAGGAGGGGGAACTACAGAACATGGCCGCTGGTATACGCAGGTGGCAACAGATCGTAAATAATTTATTTTGAATATGATCACCTTCACCACTTAAGTTAACGAATTTAAATAAACACCTATTCTAATCACCATATCATGGTCGGGCTATTCCTTTTCGCACACCTTCATCTCTACTTATCAGAATAAGAGTGTTGCCTCATGGAGCATTGCTGAGTTACTGAGTAGGACACAGAACATCCCAGAGCTAATGTGATGCCTAACATACAATGGTCACATACACACACACTCTTAAGGACATATATCATGTACATTTCTCCTTTGAAGGCCAATAGCAGAGGACCACAACTATTTCACACATACATGTTGAAATCAAGGTCCAACGCAGCATATGGGACACAGCTAAGATACCATCACTCAATAAGGGGAAAACAAGCCTCATACATGAGGCAGTCAATGTGCTTTGGCATCAGTAACATGAATGCCTGACCAGACCCTTGACAGCAGTAAGTCCAACTGCATCCAATATTTGCAAGGACCATCTGTGACCAGAGTCCCATAGAAGCAGAACAGAGACAGCACAAGTGCCACACATATGAGCAGCATTGCACACATGACATTCCATGTACATGTCAGCCTATTTCCTAACTCCTGACACACCCATGCACCTGGTCACAACCCACCTGTCGGAAGAGGTCCCTAAAATACTAAGATGTGTACCCTGATATTACCTCCTCTACACACACAGACCAACTTTAGCAAACCAGTGTGCTACACCCTTTCCTATGGTATGCCATTGTCATAGAACATCTGACTGCAAGGACGTCATGTCAATTTATACACTGTCTTCTAGTTTCAAAGCCCTGTTAGCACATGTAGATTGCTTCCCCTGTGAAAACGTCTGTTGGCCCTTAGAATGCAAGTCTCACCTACAGGACTGGTGAGAAACAGACGCAGCCCACACCTGTGATCACCTCCATGCACACCACCCATTTCAAAAAGCACTGCCCCTGATGATGCCTGGAACAGCATAGGAGTTGACATTATGTCAAATACTCCGTCAAGCATTAATACTAATTAAGCCGTGTAACACAGCCACTGGGTTCATTTGCCACCTTCAAAAACACAGGACATACACATTTTTACATGTCAACTGTCTAGTTTGTCCTCCAAACAGCCTCAGTCAGACCACTGATTACGTAACTTGTCAAGCAGCTGGATCCTGAATCACCTTGCATTCTGTCAGCCTGACTGGCAACTGTCTGTACGTCACACTAAAGTATCCCTGTGTCCACATATGTACCACACTTGCGTTAGCAAACCTCTCATTCATCAGGAGGCATTGGGCACGGGCTTCTTCCATGCATACACAAATACATTGTATAGAATCATCTGCCTTTTAATTGTACCATTTGAGTTACATCCTCTTGGACAAGCAAAATTCATGGCCCATCCCTTGTCTGGGTTGCATTTATGCATGAATGACAAAGTGTAACAGTGTCCCAGGGCCGTAGGCAGGGATTGGGTACGGGGCTTTCAGCACAACCAGCAACCTCTGATAATGTCCATGAATAATACACAAATGTCAGGACCATGACAGTTCACACACAGAATCACAGTGTGCACAACATAGTGATGGGCCGTGTGGTGAATAGCTGCGAGAATAATCAGCACAGAAGCTATGATGTTCCCAGATGCAGTGGGAAGTGCAGAGGCCAACCTGTGTACAAATGTTGTAATGGCACGTGCCGGAACATGACACCTGAGACATTATCTCACTCAGCACACCAAGGTTGCCCTGTTGTCTGTCTCATTACACGTCTCTAGTGAGAGGGTGGGACCATCCACATGTTGGTTCACATGTCCACATCCACTTTACTCACATTGATCAACCAAGGATACTCAGTAGACACAGGAATAGCTGCCACTGACTCATGATGAGTCCTGGACCGAACTGTGACAAATTACACCCCAAACAATATACAGGATCATCATTGGACCACACACATGAACAAGACACCTATGTGCAATTGATCACTGGAAATAAGTGGACACGTGCTGTCTTGTATGCTGGTCCACCACAGCCACTTGATAGTTGGGGCTCACTTCTATGGCCTCAACTGTGGTGTCAACATACATTTGAGATTCACCCTTGTGTGTCTGTGCAAACAACATGGTACCCACTTCCTCAATGCATGTGTATGACTCACTGTGGGATTCTCCAAGTAGTGCCTAGGAAGCTCTTACCAATACTCTAGGACATAGGATGCAGAAAATGTGGACCATTGACATGAACAAGCGTCTGCCATCCATCTGGTGCATGCTATGTCACATATGGTGTCTACGTGACCCTAAAACTTGGAAGTACACTTTACGGGTGTTGTTACATGTATGACTAACACATGCCCTCGCTCATTTCCAATATGACTTGCATCTAAGGATTGGATACATGGACGTCACATTCCAACAGCCATATGTACAATTATGCTTCATGTGATACACACACACTTGGTCAACCAACACATTAGTTGCCAAAGCACACAATTTGAGCCAAAGGCATTTGGGTATTGTACATATGTGCGTCACATTGCTATCCTCTCCTTAGGCCAAACATGCACAATTTGTGCAACACATATATGTAGGCCACACTTATGACCATCTATTGCGTCAGCCAACTGTAAAAATACTGTGAAGGGAACAGTGGATCATGTTCTGCTGCAGTATGATGTCACTCTTGTGAACATACACCATCAACACCATACTGTCTTCAATTAGCCAATCTCTGATGTGTTCCAAATGTAACATAACCAAATAAAAAGTAAAAAGGCCCCAAACCAGTTAATGCACTGTAATTTTGACGTCCCTAGCGTTGTGCGTCATTTTTTGTTTACCAAAACAAAACGCACAGGAGTGAAATTTAGCCCGCATCCAGATATTTGTACAGTCCATGCACCATTATGTGGATGCGGGTTAATATTCACTTCTGTGCGTCAAAAAAAATTACGCAAATACAGTTTTGGTAAACAAAAAATGACGCATAATGCGAAAAAAAGGCGGGACTTTTCATACAGGAATTTATGTAATAGGATATCCTGTTTACAGATCATGTAAAGTGGGTGTACTTTCACTTTCACTTTGCAGTCTATGATCCTTCTAGACTGTTTGGCTGTGTAGAGTGTTGTCCTGAGATTTTGTGCTGTTTTTGTCCTGTGTGCTATCTATATTGTCAATTTGTGAAATAAATATTGTTGGTGTATACTGTACTACTGTGTTTTGTCTACATTTGTCCATTTATCTTGTGTTTTTCTTGTTTGTGGGAGTCTGTTATGGGTAGTGTTAGTTTGGGGATAGATGGGCTCTTTTAGGGTTTAGGTTTACTTTTTTTCTGTCTTTGTACCCCTACTTTCCCCCTTTCTATTTATTTTACCCCTATTCCATTTCTCTTCTGAGTATGTCTGGTAGGCCACGTCTTGGCAGGATGGGGGAAGAGGAGTTGGAGGGGTTCATCTAGCTTGTGACGCATTTCTTTCCGCTCATGATCCAGGCAGGGTGATACAGGGGTATCCGACAGAGGCGCGCAGAATCCGGTGGGGAAAGGTGCTGCATCACCTGCAGCTTGTGTATGCCAGCCAGAGGAGTGACCACCAGCTGAAGCACCAGTGGGCTGACCTCATCACCAGGGAGCAGGATCTCTTGGACCACCTGGGAATCATGATTGGTGGCACTGTTGGTGAGTACGAATCATTTTAATGTGCACGATTAAATGCTCTGTAGTGAGGTAAGGGGATTAGTACAATGTCTGCCAGCTAACTTGCTGACTGTGTGTAATGCTGGGGAAATATAAGGGGATCATTGATGCACTATGGCAAGGATCACAATTGCTAGCTGTCAGGTAGCACGTGGTCAGCAAACTTACATGTTAGTTTTCCATGAAGGAAATTGGTGCGGCCTTTTTGTCAGAACAGCTAACAAAATATGAGCCAATTATGTCTATATAGGGTACTATTGACAGAGAAGTACAGATGTACCAACATTTCGGCCAACTATGTTGATGCAATTGCTAGACTAACTTTAGAATCACTACATGATGCAGAAAATGAGTGCTGCCTTCACGTCAATTGATAATAGCAAAGTGGCTCAGACATATGTCTCATGTGAGTCTGGTGAGTGTGGAAGGAAAGCATTCACGGAAGTACTATGAATGTGTGGGATTATTGTGTTCCTTGATCTTTTTGGATACATGTCAGTTCTTGATGTGAAAACATTGTGAAAAGGTGTAAGGTGACCTCAGGTAACATCTTAAGATGTTTGTTGGAATTAGTTGAGCCACAATCCAAATATGAATGGCAGTCCAAGTGTATGCACATGGCTTCACATCTCCATGGTTGGTGCAAATCACCATAGCTGGGCCACATCAATTGACTATACTGTAACAACAGGATGGCTTACAGGAGTCCCTGCCCCTCCCTCTGTACATTGGGCCTATGTGCAATAAATGTGTCATGGCCACAAGGCATGTTTGACTGGTAATGTAGTCCTCAAGTAACCAGGCTTTGGATGTCTCTCTTGGATGCACTTGATGAGACGATTACACTCCATATTTTTTAGTGCTCACCAATTACGGGGCATGTTTGCAACCACATGATAGTTAGGGCCAATGTATGTGTGCAGATATGTGTGTAACTGTCACAGAAGACCCATGCTATGTACAAGTTGGCCGTGATATATCAGATGCAGAACCATCATGTCTGAATGGCCTCCATTTCCTTATTCAGCCTGCACATTGTAAATGTTTATGAAATTGTTGCACTGTGCACAAATTTTGAGCACATTTCTTCCTTCCATACCTTACAGGTGGACCGGCACCCTACACTGTGGGAGAGGTAGTGACATTTGAGGACCCCGACCACTCCAGTAAGTGTTGATATGTCTGTTATGCGTTGTGTTTGCTGGTTATGGACTCGTGTGAGTTGGACGCATAGCAAGGTGGGATGCGTTGGGCAAGCGTTTCACTTGTTCCATGAGTGGGAATGCTGTTCTCACATGTTTTGAGTTTGCCAATGCGTATCCAATGGTATCATGTAGGGATTGGAGGACAAACCTGTAAGCCCCACTGTGAGTACAGGGGTTAGTCATGTGTATGACACTTGTATCACCAAGAGTCGCAATGGAAGTCAGCCCCAATTTAGTCAGGCTGTCAGACCCACATTCTCTAAGATTGGTACAGCAAATAGCTTTCCAATAGACATCTGCTTCCCTATTTACCTACGTTATTTTGAAACATTAGGTAGAACCTCCTAGCAGCATGTACTTCTACATGTAGTGAAACAAGTCTGTGGAACCTGAGTGCAATGGCCTAGGTGTGCATGCATTTCACGATCATGGGTGTTGTATCAACTCTGTGTCTGATGTAAGTCAGGCCTCACTGGAAGTGTATGTTGTGTACCAAGTTCTGCATTTCCTGACATGTCTGACCTTATGACTGCTCTAGGGTTTGCTGACTCGTAATTGTAGATAGACCTTACCTGTGGTGTGTCTGTAGAGACAAACATGTGTGGAGTTTCCTATACACTCCTCGGTGTACATGTTGTTGGCAAATTATAGTTGTGTATTCACCCCCCCCCTCAAATATGGGCATGGGTTTGTGAATGGGTTACCTAATACTGATGCTACCAGTACGTTACACATACATGTGAATAAGTGACGGTTTGGCTGCATACTAGTATACACACTCAGGCTTGGCACTTGGTACTATAGTAGCAAGCCCAGTTACAACTTGCAGACCATGTGGCTTTAGTTTTGATTTCCGTACACTGACATTTGTAGCCCAGGTCTTGGCGGAGGATACGCAGCATGATTCTTAGATGATAACTGGCAGAACTCAGTTTGCAAATCAAAGCCAGTTATTAACCATCTTGTAGGTTATGGATGTGCTTTGTGTGATGTGACCTTTGTAGTCTGGCCTGCCATATACTTCCTCAGGGACATTCAATGATCTGTATTGTGATATGAGCTGTTACAAGTACAGTAGATGTAATGTCTTATAATCTTGCTGTGCCATTTCACACAATGCAGTTACTAATGTAGAATATCTGCATTTGTCTTCACAGCTGCTAACATGACTCCAGAACAGGTCCGTGAATTTCACCGCCGGGCCATGTGATGTCAGCACATCCTGCTGGTCGGGTTCCGGAGGATGGCCCGGCGATATCGCCATGAACGGGCCTCCGGGACATGGAGAGCCTTCCCACAGGGTGGGCCTACTTTGCCCACCACAGCCACCACCAACAAAACCACCAATACGAGCCAGGTGGCCCCACCCACAGCTGCCACTGTTTGTCCAACATCTGCTGGACTTCCAGGCCCCAGCATTGCCACTGGTGTAGGACAGCCCACTAGGCCTGGCACCACACCCACACAGACCTCCTCCACCGGTACACAGACTGCCACTACTCCATCTGTTGACTCTGCAGCCTTCAACCGAATGGAACATAAGATGGACAAAGTGCAGCACAAGTTGAGCCACCTGAGCCTGGACGTGCGGCACATTAACCGGCGGGTTAAGTCCATTAAGAGGACCCTCCGGAGGGCCAACCTCTAGACACTTTTTTGATGGACATGATTCCCTCCCCTCCCTCCTCTTTCCTTGTTCTTATAGTAAGTGGGCTTAGGGGGCCTAGTGTTAGGTTAGTATAGGCTGTTAGTTTAGTTAGTGTTAGTGGGTGGGGGGCTGCTTGTTTCTATTTTTACTTAATACATGTGTGGGTGGGTGGGTGGGGGGCTATGTTGGGGTTCTTGTCTGAAACAAAAAATAAAAAATACCAAATATATATATATTTGTATAGGATAGTATAGTATGTGTTTAGGTTAGTATGTGTTGTCCTCCATGTGTCCCATCTCATAAGGGGGCTGGAGGGTAGATGTTTAGAACGTTCCGTTACATGTGATAATTAAGTGTAGCTTAGGTTAGTTAGGGACAGTTGTGGGTAATGAGTAGTCAGGGTAGATTAGGGTAGGTAAGATTTTTCCCTCAGTTTCCTCATCTGTGATTAGCATTTAATAAATATTTGGTTAACCCTTAATTGTATGTGTTGAATGGTACTTGATCGTGGGTATGGATTCAGTGTACATCAATTTGGTACCACCAATCACAGTTAATATGGATCCCAATGTGTTTCTGCTGATAAGTGTGTTTTCAAAGTCACTAACAGTGCTTCCAGACTTGGTATTGGGGAAACAGTTTTAGGTCTGACTGCAGTGTGATGATCCTGCACACCCTTAGAAGAGGAGTTCTCATTGGCAATCTTGTATTCTTGTCTTCATGACCCTCATACATCATTTGTGACACAGTTCGGCATGATTACTTATTTGTATGTTAACTCAGACCCCTTCATTTGTGCAGTTTTTTTAGTGTTTACTTAGATTAGTGTGGCATGTTTATTGTGTTATTTTTGCATGTTTACACCATTTTGAGGCCACTATTTGATGATTTAGTTATCCCCTGAGGAAGCATTATTCTGTCCAACACAGCATGGTGGTGTATGGTTTCTCACTTCATCCGATTTGTCCCTCAGGATGGGCAGAGTATGATGCAATCATGGGCAGAGTGCAGAATTCTCTGACTACATATTATCAGGACGGTTGTATTGACAAGCTACGTAATTTGACTGTAGGCACATTTCAGTTATCTACTTCACAGTTGATATGTCACATTACCCAGAGACAGATTTGTTGTGTAAGTGCTATTTATTGAAACATGCTGTAGTGCTATCTGTACATTGTCCATGATTGTGAGTCCATTATAGTGACATCTTAAATTGGGATCCAAAACAAGGGGTTACAGAAATGCTTTTGACATGCTGGGGTTGATGTTTTAGACAGTGCAGAGGGACAGGATTTGGCAATGAGTAGGAGAGAAACAATCACTGGGCTGGGTGACAAGATATACAGTGGTTTGCAGAACAGTGCTCGAGTAAAGTTGTTGCAAGACTGGCATGTTGCAATGCGCAGGACCTTGGTAAATGTGGTCCATGTGGCAGGGACTAGTGCTTCCGGGTCATGTTCCTTGTGAATGTGATCTGTTCCATGTCTTCTTCTTCTGATGTGTGTGTTGCCTGCTTTGTCCTTGTTGTTTTTGGTTGTGAAGGGGCAACACACACCTCAGTGTTAGAAGACGTGGAGTCAGACATCCCGGTCGCTGCTCCCTGTGAAGGTCTTCTGGGCAATACTGCAGCAAGGAGGGTCTGCTGGTTCTTGAGAATAGCAGCCACATCACGATGGTAGGCAGCCAGGTCAGCACTGAGGGAGTCATGATTGCATTCGTGCATGCAGTGGAAGGTTTGGGGTGCGAGGTGTTGTGGAAACTCCCTTACTGCAGTGGTGAATTCCTTGACAGTTTCTTGTAGTCCTTGCAGTATGGATGTTAGGGCTTGCATAGCTGCTGCCTGATCTGCAGATGACATCATGCACGAATGCATCCCCTCAAGGCTGGCTGCCATCGTTTGCATCCCCACCCGCACCTCCTTGGCCAGCTCCCGCTGTACTCCAACTACAGTTCTCTCAAAGCTGGTGCCAGTGTCGTCAGAGTCCTCAGCTGTATTGGAGCTGGCAGGTCTTACAATTGGGGTGGTGGGTGGATCCTCTGCGATGGCTGCTTGTTCTGTGCTCCTCCTAATGACTGAAGGTGGGGTCTGGAGGGTGTCAATGACCTTTTGGATAGTTTCCTGGGGAATGTTTATCGGCTCGTCATCCATGTCATCAGGGAAATCTGGGTCAGGCATATCGGCAGGAGATCCATCTTCCTCTGCAATGAAACAGGGTACAATTAGTGTGTCTGTGTTGTGGCAATTTTGATGTGACGTGCCTGCCTTTTGATGAATTCACTTTGTGATCTTGTTTTGTGTTAATTTCTCCAGTCCTTCAGATGGGCATTCTTCCAGGCCTATGGCCCACCTGTGTGTCACATGTATGTTATTGAGTTATCAGACTTGTCAGCCTCATTGCCTCTATGTGTTGGTTTATGCCAAATAGAAAATTGCCACCTTCTTGTCATACTCAACCATCCATGTACATCCATTCTCATGGTGAGACCTTTCACTGGCTGTGGGTGTTCTGATGGCCCTGGCAGCACACTTAACAATCTGGACCTGCCCCAATCTCTGATCTTTCACATCCACTTAAATGTAATTGACATGTGGCATATCCTATGCATGGCAATGCTATGATCCAATATGGATGTTGACATTGGTTATGTGTCCTGCTGATGTTGGGGAATGTGTGTTACATTGGATTGCCCTGATAATCGTATCAGTGTCCTATTTCCTCCTCTGACTGTGCAGGTGTTTTTCAGTGACCAGTTACATGTGTCCCCTCCTCAATGCTGTTGTCTGAGCAGTATGACATTTGGGATGTTGCATTGTTACCCAGGCACAGGATGGACCCTGACATATGCAGCATGGGTGTGTCCTTAGTGCTGTGTAGCTCCTATTGTTGTTTACATTGGCTGATGTTTGCGACAACTATGGGCATTGACATTTGAGAGTACTGGGGCCTTTGTCTTGTTTCTGGGGATTGTTGCAGTTGTCATCCTCACCCCCTAATTTAGGTGTGTATGATCCATGGGGAGGTTACTGCCATTGGCTACTTGAGCTGCACACAGAGCAGAGATGGTAGTGGCAACTGTTGTCACAGTTACATTCCAGTTGTCGGTATGGCTAGAGGTTGTTAATAGGGCCCAAGTTAATGTAGGGGGTATGTTGGCTGACGTGTGCCGGGATGTCAGTTTGACGTAGTGGCCTTCCCTCCTTGCGTGGCTTTCCCTTTGCTCCATCGTTGGCATGACACAATGCCCCCATGGGACTGTTGTTGGTGTTGTGTAATGGTGTGCCCCAGGTCTTCTCAGAATGGGCCATGCCCCCCTGCCGTGCCCTTTACCCATGCCAATCCATGTATTAGATGACTTCCATGCATTTAGTGGTTCGTATCCCCCCGGTTGTAGATGACATTATTGAATTATAATTCCCCATGCGACTTACCCTGCATGTGCGTTGTCTCCTGGTAGTCTGCGCTGTCCTGTCCTTGAATCCCTGTGACGATCTGCTCAGGGATGACGGCTGCGACCATCTCCTCCATTTGGTCCAGGGCCTCCTGGTGTGCTGGACTCCCCCCCTCCAGTCTGCAGTGCTGCCTTCCTGTTCCTGGCCATCTTTTCCTTGGTCCTGCGCTTTCAGTCATGCCATCGTTTCTTGCACTCGATGACAGTTCTGCGTACTTCAGCCACACTGTTAATCTTGTCGACAATTTGTTGCCAAATGG
This sequence comes from Pleurodeles waltl, assembly GCF_031143425.1. Classification (NCBI taxonomy): domain Eukaryota; kingdom Metazoa; phylum Chordata; class Amphibia; order Caudata; family Salamandridae; genus Pleurodeles; species Pleurodeles waltl. The sequence goes on along the minus strand of NW_027150409.1, from coordinate 1,299,068 downwards.
CCTCTCTCAAACTGATTGGCAACTTTGATGTGACAAACAGTTGGTGCTGGTGTTCCGTCACCTCTTTAACCAGAATTTCCTGCTCCTCTGCACTGAAGCGACACTTTCTTTTCTTCTTAAAAGTGTCCTGGTTCTTGTGTGGGTCCTCCTGGCTGGTTCCTGGTCTGCTGTCATCTTCCTGTGGTCTGTAGTGGCATCTGGGATCCATTTTGGCTTTCCTCTGGTGAAATGGCAGTGTCCACTGTTTTTTTTTACGCTATTGCGTAAAAAAAAATGGCGCATATCCGGTTTGCGGTGTCGTAAATCAACCCACAGTCATTTCCGCCGCGTTAACGTCGTTTTCCTTTCCGACTTGACGACGCGGTGTGCGTCAAAGATAATGACTCCCACCTGTTGTTTGTGCCGCCGTGTGTCAAAGTATAAATATGACGCCCACACGGCGCACCAAAATGGTGTTAGCCGGCAGTAATATTTTTGACGCAAAACTGCGCCGGCGCAGTTTTGCATCAAAAAGTATAAATATGGGCATTAATGTTGCCAATTGGACCATTTTCATTCACTTTTACAAAATCCAAAAATTAGGAATTTTGGCCCCTTAAGTGAATGGCAATCTCTCTATACATGCTTATTTAAGCCCCACCAAGTGATTATTCACTTCAACAAATCATGAAGAATTAAAAGATGCAAAAATTGAAAACAGTCCATTTGGACCTTTCTGAGGCATTTCGTGAGTCCGTGGGTCAATGATTTTCTTCAAAAATTTGACCTTTTAGCTTGAATTCAAAATGACTCCAAAGGCTGCTTAAATCACTTCCTGCAGGGTGTAAACAGTGTTTAAGGCCTTAATGTTACCAAGCGGGCCCTTTTCATTGGCTTTTACAAAATCACAAAATTAGGAATTTCGCCCCTTGAGAGCATGGCAATGTCTTCAAACCAGCTTATTTAAGCCCCAAAAGTGGTGCTTTACTTCAACATATCATAAAGAATCAAGAGATGCAACAATTGAAAACGCTCCATTTTGGACCTTGCTGAAGCATTTTGTTAGTCCGTGGGTCAATGATTTTCATAAAAAATCTGACCATTTAGCATGAACTCAAAATGACTCCAAATGCTGTTTAAATCACTTCCCTCCAAGGTATAAACAGTGTTTAAGGTCTTAATGTTACCAAGCTGGCGGTTTTCATTCACTTTTACGAAACCCCAAAATTAGGCATTTTGGCCCCTTGAGAGCATAGCAATGTCCCTAAACATGCTTTTTTAAGCCCCAAAAGTGAATTCACTTCAACCTATCATATAGAATCAAAAGATGCAACAATTGAAAACGGTCCATTTTGGACCTTTCTGAAGCATTTTGTGAGTCCGTGGGTCAATGATTTTCATCAAGAATTTGACCATTTAGCTTCAATTGAAAATTACTCCAAACGATGTTAAATCATTTACCGCAGTGCACAAACAATGTATAAGCCCTCAATGTTACCAAATCAACCATTTTCATTCACTATTACATAATGTCAAAACTTTGCATTTTGCCCCCATTGAGTGCATGGCAATGTCTCTAAACATGTTTATTTAAGCACCAAACGTGATGATTCACTTCAACATGTCATAAAGAGGTAAAAGATGCAACAATTGAAAACCGTCCATTCTGGACCTTCCTGAATCATTTTGTGAGTCCGTTGGTCAATGATTTTCATAAAAAATTTGACCTTTTAGCTTGAATTCAAAAGGACTCCAAATGATGTTAATATCACTTACCGCAGTGCACAAACACTGCTTAAGGGCTCAATTTTACCAAATCGGCCATTTTCATTCACTTTTATAAAACCTCAAAACTATACACTTTCGAAATGAGAAATCCTCAAAGAGGCGCTAAACATGATCATTTAAGCTCCAAAAGTGATGATTCGCTTCAGCAGTTCATAAAGAGTTAAAATTGCCAGAACTGAAAACTGTCCATTTTGGAACTTTCGGAAGTATTTCGTAAGTCCGTGGGTTAATGATTTTCATAAAAAATCTGACCTTTTAGCTTGAATTCAAAAGGACTCCAAATGATGTTAATATCACTTACCGCAGTGCACAAACACTGCTTAAGGGCTCAATTTTACCAAATCGGCCATTTTCATTCACTTTTATAAAACCTCAAAACTATACACTTTCGAAATGAGAAATCCTCAAAGAGGCACTAAACATGATCATTTAAGCTCCAAAAGTGATGATTCGCTTCAGCAGTTCATAAAGAGTTAAAATTGCCAGAACTGAAAACTGTCCATTTTGGAACTTTCGGAAGCATTTCGTAAGTCCGTGGGTTAATGATTTTCATAAAAAATCTGACCTTTTAGCTTGAATTCAAAATGACTCCAAATGCAGTTTAAATCACTTCCCTCCAGGGTATACACAGTGTTCAAGGCCTTAATGTTACCAAGCGGGCCATTTTCATTCACTTTTACAAAACCCCCAAATTAGGCATTTTGGCCCCTTGCAAGCATAGTAATGTCTCTAAACATGCTTATTTAAGCCCTAAAAGTGATGATTCACTTTAGCATGTCATATAGAATCAAAAGATGCAACATTTGAAAACGCTCCATTTTGGACCTTTCTGAAGCACTTGTGAGTCTGTGGGTCAATGATTTTCATCAAGAATTTTACCATTTAGCTTCAACTGAAAATGACTCCAAACGATGTTAAATCACTCACCGCAGTGCACAAGCAATGTATAAGCCCCCAATGTTACCAAATCAACCATTTTCATTCACTATTATAAAATGTAAAAACTATGCATTTTGCCCCCATTGAGAGCATGGCAGTGTCTGTAAACACGTTTATTTAAGACCCAGAGGTGATGATTCACTTCAACACTTCATAAAGAGTTAAAAGATGCAACAATTGAAAACGGTCCATTTTGGAACTTAATGAAGCATTTTGTGAGTCCGCGGATCAATGATTTTCAACAAAAATATGATCATTTAGTTTGAATTCAGAAGGACTCGAAATTATGTTTATATCACTTCCCGCAGTGAACAAACACTGTTTAAAGCATCAATGTTACCAAATCGGCCATTTTCATTCCCTTTTATATAATCTCAAAACTATGCATTTTAGCCCCATTGAGAGCATGACAATCTCTCTAAACATGTTTTTTTAAGCTCCAAAAGAGATGATACACTTCAACATGTCATAAAGAGTTAAAAGATGCAAAAATTGAAAACCGTCCATTTGGACCTTTCTGAAGCATTTCGTGAGTCCTTGGGTCAATGATTTTCATAAAAAATTTGACCTTTTAGCTTGAATTCAAAAGGACTCCAAATGATGTTAATATCACTTACCGCAGTGCACAAACACTGCTTAAGGGCTCAATTTTACCAAATCGGCCATTTTCATTCACTTTTATAAAACCTCAAAACTATACACTTTCGAAATGAGAAATCCTCAAAGAGGCACTAAACATGATCATTTAAGCTCCAAAAGTGATGATTCGGTTCAGCAGTTCATAAAGAGTTAAAATTGCCAGAACTGAAAACTGTCCATTTTGGAACTTTCGGAAGCATTTCGTAAGTCCGTGGGTTAATGATTTTCATAAAAAATCTGACCTTTTAGCTTGAATTCAAAATGACTCCAAATGCAGTTTAAGTCACTTCCCCCCCACAGTGTTCAAGGCCTTAATGTTACCAAGCGGGCCATTTTCATTCACTTTTACAAAACCCCAAAATTAGGCATTTTGGCCCCTTGCAAGCATAGCAATGTCTCTAAACATGCTTATTTAGGCCCTAAAAGTGATGATTCACTTTAACATGTCGTATAGAATCAAAAGATGCAACATTTGAAAACGCTCCATTTTGGACCTTTCTGAAGCACTTGTGAGTCTGTGGGTCAATGATTTTCATCAAGAATTTCACCATTTAGCTTCAACTGAAAATTACTCCAAACGATGTTAAATCACTCACCGCAGTGCACAAACAATGTATAAGCCCCCAATGTTACCAAATCGACCATTTTCATTCACTATTATAAAATGTAAAAACTATGCATTTTGCCCCCATTGAGTGCATGGCAGTGTCTGTAAACACGTTTATTTAAGACCCAGAGGTGATGATTCACTTCAACACTTCCTAAAGAGTTAAAAGATGCAACAATTGAAAACGGTCCATTTTGGAACTTAATGAAGCATTTTGTGAGTCCGCGGATCAATGATTTTCAACAAAAATCTGATCACTTAGTTTGAATTCAGAAGGACTCTAAATTATGTTTATATTACTTCCCGCTGTGAACAAACACTGTTTGAAGGCCTCAATGTTACCAAATCGGCCATTTTCATTCCCTTTTATAAAATCTCAAAACTATGCATTTTAGCCTTATTGAGAGCATGGCAATCTCTCTAAACATGTTTTTTTAAGCTCCAAAAGTGATCATTCACTTGAATACGTCATAAAGAGTTAAAAGATGCAACAATTGAAAGCCGTCCATTTTGGACCTTCCTGAAGCATTTTGTGAGTCCGTGGGTCAATGATTTTCATCAAGAATTTGACCATTTAGCTTCAACTGAAAATTACACCATTTAGACTGAATTTAAAATGACTCCAAATGCTTTTTAAAACACCTCCCTCCAGGGTATAAACAGTGTTTATGGCCTTAATGTTACCAAGCGGCTCATTTTCATTCACTTTTACAAAATCTCAAAATTAGACATTTTGTCCCCCTCGAGAGAATGGCAATGTCTCTAGACATGCTTATTTAAGCCCCAAAAAGTGATGATTCACTTCAACAAATGATAAAGAATTAAAAGATGCAACAATTGAAAACAGTCCATTGTGGACCTTTCTGAAGCATTTTGTGAGTTGGTGGGTCAATGATTTTCATACTTTTTTTTACTTTTGGCTTGAGTTCAAAATGACTCCAAATTATGTTACTATCACTTCCCACAGTGAACAAACACTTTTTAAGGGCTCAATTTTACCAAATCAACCATTTTAATTCACTTTTATAAAATGTCAGAACTATGCATTTTGCCCCCATTGAGATCATGGCAATGTCTGTAAACACGTTTATTTAAGACCCCACGGTGATTATTCACTTCAACACATCATAAAGAGTTAAAAAATGCACAATTGAAAACAATCCAGTTTGGAACTTCAAGAAGCATTTTGTGAGTCTGCGGATCAATGATTTTCAACAAAAATATGATCATTTAGTTTGAATTCAGAAGGACTCGAAATTATGTTTATATCACTTCCCGCAGTGAACAAACACTATTTAAGGCATCAATGTTACCAAATCGGCCATTTTCATTCCCTTTTATAAAATCTCAAAACTATGCATTTTAGCCCCATTGAGAGCATGGCAATCTCTCTAAACATGTTTTTTTAAGCTCCAAAAGAGATGATACACTTCAACATGTCATAAAGAGTTAAAAGATGCAAAAATTTAAAACGGTCCATTTGGACCTTTCTGAAGCATTTCGTGAGTCATTGGGTCAATCTGACCTTTTAGCTTGAATTCAAAATGACTCCAAATTATGTTAATATCACTTCCTGCTTTGCACAAACACTGCTTAAGGGCTCAATTTTACCAAATCGGCCATTTTCATTCACTTTTATAAAACCTCAAAACTATACACTTTCGAAATTAGAGATCCTCAAAAAGGCACTAAACATGATCATTTAAGCTCCAAAAGTGATGATTCACTTCAGCAGTTCATAAAGAGTTAAAAAGGACATAACTTAAACTTTCCATTTTGGAACTTTCTGAAGCATTTGGTAAGTCTGTGGGTTAATGATTTTCATCAGAAATCTGACCTTTTACGTTGAATTCAAAATGACTCCAAATGCTGTTTAAATCACTTCCTGCTGGGTATAAACAGTGTTTAAGGCCTTAATGTTACGAAGCGGGCTATTTTCATTCACTTTTACAAAATCACACAATTAGGCATTGTGCCCCTTGAGAGCATGGCAATGGCTTCAAACCTTCTTATTTAAGCCCCAAAAGTGAATTCACTTCAACCTTTCATATAGAATCAAAAGATGCAACAATTGAAAACAGTCCATTTTAAGACCTTTCTGAAGCATTTTGTGAGTTCGTGGGTCAATGATTTTCATCAAGAATTTGACCATTTAGCTTCAATTGAAAATTACTCCAAACGATGTTTGAATCACTTACCGCAGTGCACAAACAATGTATAAGCCCTAAATGTTACCAAATCGACCATTCTTTATTCACTATTATAAAATGTCAAAACTATGCAGTTTTGACCCCATTGAGAGCATGGCAATGTCTCTAAACGTGTTTATTTCAGCTCCAAAAGTGATGATTCACTTCAACACGTCATAAAGAGTTAAAAGATGCAACAATCGAAAACTGTCCATTTTGGACCTTCCTGAAGCATTTTGTGAGTCCGTTGGTCAATGATTTTAATCAAGAATCTCACCATTTAGATTGAATTTAAATTGACTCCAAATGCTTTTTAAATCACTTCCCTCCAAGGTATAAACAGTGTTTAAGGCCTTAATGTTACCAAGCGGGCCGTTTTCATTTACTTTTACAAAATCCCAAAATTATGCATTTTGGCCCCTTGAGAGAATGGCAATGTCTCTACACATGCTTATATAAGCCCCAATAGTGATGATTCACTTCAACAAATCATAAAGAATTAAAAGATGCAACAATTGAAAACTGTCATTTTGGACCTTTCTGAAGCATTTTGTGAGTCCGTGGGTAAATCATTTTCATCAAAAATCTGACCTTTTAGCTTGAATTCAAAATGACTCCAAATACTGTTTAAATCACTTCCTGCAGGGTATAAACAGTGTTGAAGGCCTTAATGTTTCCAAGCGGGCTATTTTCATTCACTTTTACAAAATCACAAAATTAGGCATTTTGCCCCTTGAAAGCATGACAATATCTTCAAACCTGCTCATTTAATCCCCAAAAGTGATGATTCACTTTAACAAATCATAGAGAATTAAAAGATACAACAACTGAAAACGGTACATTTTGGACCTTTCTAAAGCGTGAGTCCATAGGTCAATGATTTTCATAAAAAATCTGACCATTTAGCTTGAATTCAAAATGACTCTAAAAGCTGTTTAAATCACTTCCCTCCAGGGTATAAACAGTGTTTAATGCCTTAATATTACCAAGCGGGCTATTTTCATTCACTTTTACAAACTACAAAAATGAGTCATTTAGGCCCCTTGAGAGAACGGCAATATCTCTACATATGCTTATTTAAGCTAAAAAAAAGTGATGATTCACTTCAATAAATCATAATGAATTAAAAGATGCAATAATTTAAAACGGTCCATTTTGGACCTTTCTGAAGCATTTCGTGAGTACGTAGGTCAATGATTTTCATCAAAAATGTAACCTTTTAGCTTGAATTCAAAATGACTCCACCTGATCTTAATATCTCTTCCCGCAGTGCACAAACACTGTTTAAGGGCTCAATGTCACAAAATCGGCCATTTTCATTTACTTTTATAAAACCTCAAAACTATACACTTTCGAAATTAGAGACCCTTAAAAAGGCATTAAACATGACCATTTAAGCTCCAAAAGTGATGATTTGCTTCAGCAGTTCATAATGAGTTAAAAATGCCACAACTGAAAACTGTCCATTTTGTAACTTTCGGAAGCATTTCGTAAGTCTGTGGGTTAATGATTTTAATAAAAAATCTGACCTTTTAGCTTGAATTAAAAATGACTCCAAATGCTGTTTAAATCACTTCCTACAGGGTATAAACAGTGTTTAAGGCCTTAATGTTACCAAGCGGGCCATTTACGTTCACTTTTACAAAATCACAAAATTAGGCATTTTGCCCTTTGAGAGCATGGCAATATCTTTAAACCTGCTTATTTAAGCCCCAAAAGTGATGATTCACTTCAACATATGGGGGGTGAATCGGGGCCTAGGAGTTTTTATTCAGCCGTTTGGGCTAGGAATTTGTTACTCCAATTGAAAGAGGGGGCCTGTTGATGGACTATGGAGGCAAGTGACAGTGACATTAGGCAAGATCTTGTTCTGGATCCAGATCCAGAGGTAGTTTTGAGCATTCATTGCCCTTCCTCAGCCTCTTGTTGTCACTTTGGTTGAGAGGTGTCTACTTCTTGTCTGACTTTACTATTAACCTAGGAGCAAGTCAACTGCTTGGTGTCGCTCTTCAACTCTGACCTCAACATTGTCTTCAGACTGTGCTCCTGCCATAATGAGCAAAGTTATGATGCTGGTGCCAGTCTTTACTGCGGTGCTGCCAGATTCACTCCTGGCTCTTGAATCAGGTGGCGCTGACCCCACTCAAGTGGCATTATTCACCAAAGTTTTGCTGGCTAATTTCCAGACACAATAGACTCACTATCGTGCACCTCCAGGCACATGGTATACCCCACTACTGACAGCTTTTTACCCGGAAGACTAGGAGCAGCTAGTGGGTTCTGGCATAGATGAGTTCCACTTTGCCACCAAAGGTCATATCAATCTTGTCATCATTTGTGTTGTTAAAAGCATGGTGGCCAGCATCTGCACGGGCCCCTCACCTGTTCTACCAGGTGTTGGCGGTTTGATTGGTTGATTAGAAAATAAATGTAGGTCAGTTCTCAGTGCTGTGCTTCCTCACTCCTTACAATATTAACACCTGAGGCCAAGGCAAGTGATTCACTTGTCTGGTCTTGTGTTTGCTACATAATGGCCATCGGGAAGGTGTGTGACAAAGTGGATCTTGTCAAATAGGCACCATCTCCACTTTAGGCTCTCACAGAGGTTTGTATTATGCCTTTCATGATGCACATGAATGGGAGTCAGAAGGATAAGGTGGATCTTGAATGGACTACTAGACTTTCTTCAGAAGAATTTTCATCTTTTAATGAGACTCAGTAAAATGCTGTGGATTCTTGGATTTTCTTTCTTTCAATCTGGTAGTATTGTATGGCGAACCACCTTAAATCATAGAGTTGATGAATCCCCACTCCCAAATGCATTTGGGTAAACACCCTGTACAATGCAAACTCTACCACAATGCCTGTATCACACATCCTTCACCACCTAATGGCTAAGTAAATGGTAAGTATATATCAGGTAAGTGCATGTATATATATAACAATATTTAAAAAGTTTGGGATTTTGGAAATGTGGCCACTGTAAGGCCTGTAAGTATGCACAAAACATGCAGAAATATCAAACCTTTGATGGTCGCTACTGTGATATTAAAGATCGCATCACTTGCGACACGCAATTTGTGATTTATGTTATCGAATGTGGTTGTCACAAAAAATATATTGGCAGTACCATCCACAAGTTAAAAGTTAGATTCTTGCAACACTTTAGAGCCATTAAAAATAAAGATAGAACATATCACCTGGCCAAACATTTTTGGGATATACACAAAGGTGATTCCAGTACACTATCATTCTACGGCATTAAATCCATTAAAAATACCCCCAGAGCCGGTGATAGAACATTAGAGCTTAGACAAATGGAATTGAAGATGATTCTATTACTAGGTTCTGAATCTCCTTGGGGACACAACCTTGATGCTGAATTACATGTCCATCTAAGATGAAACAATGATTGTTTACTATGTTGATGGAGAGATCTTGAGTGCTGGGAGGCTTTACCTACATTTAACTGTGGTTACAACATTATCATTTTCACGTAGAATTTAATACTTACAGAAGAGTGAAAATAGACATGCGATTTTTGTATTATAAATAAATGTTTTTAGCACTGTTTTGCACTGGTTATATACACCTTATTTAATATAGCAATAATGTTATATTGTTAGCACTATGCACTTTAGTCTATGATCGGCCTCTTCTCAATTCTATTTTTATACATGCATATATCATGAAACCTACAATTTAGATCTAAATAGGTAAATATTTAATTTACAACAATAAAATATGTATTGCTCTCTGGATATTTATTCATAACATCTAGATATAATGAGACACAATTTTGAACCAATGTATCTATGGGTCATACTTAAATGGATAATATGTAGGTAGATAGTGAAGTGGTAACATATTTGATTGGAATAATGAATTTGATTTTAGATATTGTAAATTATAATTAGATCAGATATTAATTAGCATTGAACCATAGGATAATAATTATTTTATTGATTGGCTTATATGTACTGAATAATCTCTTATATATAAAAAAAACTATTTAAAATATTTTTTAGCATTATGCATTATTTACAATATTTATGACAATTTTATTTGAAATATTTATAGTCATCAATAGATAGGAACTCACATTGAAAAATATACCCTACATATATTTGATAAATTAAAGTGATGGAGGTTGATCAGATAAATCGACAACATTGGTCCAAGTCACGTATTAACACATAATTTCATGCTTATAACATTTATTTCACGATTTTTAATATATTTAATTAATGGTATATAATGTGCATTCATGATAATTATGTGGCATGTATGTTACATTGGTGTTCAAATTGTCGGAAGCAATTCCCATAATGATAGCAAAGTTAAAACTTTCGTTTTTTGCATGTGTTAAGATGGCCACTGTAGTAGATCACACTAGAAAGCTATAGAAAGGATGGAGTTTAACTTGCATATATACGGGGCTGGCTTGATGGCCGGATTTGTCCAGTTGAAGGCGTTCTGCCAAAAAGCGTTGACATTTCTTTCCAGGACTCTGTAAAACCTTTACAACCAATAAAATTTGATGAATTTGACACGGTTTTGTTGAATACGACTTTGTTCCAATGGTCTGGATCGAAGCTACGGGATTGGAGCAGCCGTTAGATGGTTATTGTTCCATCTATTGAGGATTATTATACATATATATATATAAACATATATATATATATATATATATATATAAATATATATATATATATATATATATATATGTATATATATATATATATATATATAGGGCCAGATGTATGAAAGCAATTTGCATTCGCAAACGGTGCGAATGCCTGTTTGCGAATGCAAAATGCCATTTCAGAATGTATGAAATACATTCTGAACGCAATTTTAAGGAATCGCTAAAATAGCGATTCCTTAAAATTGCAACCCTGTTTAGAGAGTCGCAAATTGCAACTCTCTAAATTAGAAATCGCAAATAAGGATTCCTTATTTGCGATTCCTTAGCAAATGTATGAAGCAATTCCTAAATGCGATTTTGGCATTTAGGAATCGCTAATTACCACCAAGTTGAACTTGGTGATAACCATGTGCAAAATGTAAAAATGCATTTCAAATGCATTTTTAAATTGTACATGTAAAGCACACATGCCCTTTTGGCATGTGTGCAGTTTACATGTTCCCCAAAAAAAATTTGGGGAGCAACAGAGGGGGCCTTAGGCCCCCAGCACCGTGGGGTTTTGCATTTCCAAAATCTGATTGGTTCAGAAATTGCAATTATGGAATTGTAAAAAATTTGCAGATATGGGCCAACAGGCACATAGCTGCGAATGAGGCCGGTATCGCAATTTGCGATTCTGTAGTAGCATTTGCGATTTTTAAGTAATCGCTATTACTGATTCGCAATTGTGATACATGGCACTTTGCGAGTCAGAAATAGCGATTTCTTAAAAATCGCTATTTCAGAATCGCAAAAGGCCTTGATGATACATCTGGCCCATAATGTGCTAAGGGTATTTTTAGGGTTTAGCCTGGGTAAGGGTATTTGGGTGCTAAGGGTGATTTTAGGGATGGGTAATGGAGTTGGAAGGTGAGGGTATTTTTAGGGTTCAGTAAGGGTTTTGGGTGCTAAGGGTGATTTCAGGGCTTAGGGATGGGTAAGGGTATTAGGTGATAAGGGCATTGTTAGGATTTAGGGGTAGGGAAGAGTTATGGGTGGTAAAGGAATTTTGAGGGTGTAGGGGCGGGCAAGGGTTTTGGGTTGAAGTGTGATTTTGGGGTTTAGCATGGGTAAGCGTATTTGGCATGAGTTAAAGTTTCTTGAGATAACTATAACTGCTGAATTTCTATGGTTTTTCATGTGTAAATTATGATCCCAAATATAACATCCCTGTGGCCTTTGTTTTTTAGTAAATTATTAATGTTTTTTTTACAATGCTAATTTCTAACTATAGTGTTCCTGAAGTATTTGTGAACTTATATGTTTCATTTAACGCAGCAGGTGGTCAGCAGAAGCCAACTCCCCGCATACATCAACCAGACGCCAATCACACAGCCAAAGGCAGCGCGCTGTGGTTGGGGGCTGGATGCAGGGCCTGACCTGTGGCCAGGCCTCTCTGCTAACCCCGGGTGCCTCCAACACCATGAGGGAAAAGCAAGGAGAAGGCACTCAAAAACAGAGGAAAAAGCACAGAGAAAGCAGGGAGAATGAGGGAAAAGCAAAGAGCGGGCACAGAAAAAACGGGGAAAATAGGGAGAAAGCAGTGAGGACAAGTGAAAAGCAAAGCGAAGGCACTCAAACATATGGGGGAAAAGTAAGGAGAAAGCAGTGAAAATGAGGCAAAAGCAAAGAGAAGGCGCACAAAAACAATGGAAGAAGCAAGGAAAAACACTGAAAAAGAAGGGAAAGCAAGGAGAAGGCACACAAAAAACAGAGGGAAAAGAAAGGAGAAAGCACTGAAAACTAGGGAAAAGCAAGCAGGGGGTACACAACAAAACAAGGTAAAAGCAAGGAGAAAACACACAAGAACAGGAAAAAGCGAGAAGAAAGCAGTGAAAACGAGGAGAAAGTAAGGAGAAGGAACAAAAAAATGGAGAAAAAAGAAATGAGAAATCAGTGAAAACCAGGGAAAAGCAATGAGACGGCGCACAAAAAACATGCGGGAAAGCAAGGCGAAAGCAGTGAGAAGAGGGAAAGCAAGTAGCAGACACAAAAAACTGAAGGAAAAGCACAGAGAATCGTCTGAGATTCTGATTGGTGGATAGGGCTGAGATTCTGATTGGTTGTTGGTTCTAGGGCTGTGATTGGTTGAGAGGGCTGATATTCTGATTGGTTGTTGGTTCTAGGGCTGTGATTGGTGATAGGGCTGAGATTCTGATTGGTTGATTGGGCTGAGATTCTGATAGGTCGATAGGGCTGAGATTCTGATTGGAGGACAGGGCTGAAATTCTGATTGGCTGATATGGCTTAGATTCTGATTGGTTGTTTGGTTCTAGGGTTGTGATTGGTGGATAGGGCTGAGATTCTGACTGGTTGTTGGTTCTAGGGCTCTGATGGGTTGATATGGCTAAGATTCTTATTGGTTGATAGGGCTGAGATTCTGATTGGATGTTGGTTCTAGGGCTGTGATTGATGGATATGGCTGAGATTATGATTGGTTGATAGGGCTGAGATTCTGATTGGTTGTTGGTTCTAGGGCTGTGATTGGTGGATAGGGCTGAGATTCTGATTGGTTGATAGGGGTGAGATTCTGATTGGTTGTTGGTTCTAGGGCTGTGATTGATGGATATGGCTGAGATTTTGATTGGTTGATAGGGCTTAGATTCTGATTGGTTGTTGGTTCTAGCGCTGAGATTGGTGTATAGGGCTGAGATTCTGATTGGGTGATAGGGGTGAGATTTTGATTGGTTGTTGGTTCTAGGGCTGTGATTGGTGGATAGGGCTGAGATTCTGATTGGTTGTTGTTATAGGGCTGTGATTGGTTGATAGGGCTGAGATTCTGATTGGTTGATAGGGCTGAGATTCTGATTGGTTGTTGGTTCTAGGCTGTGATTGGTGGATAGGGATGAGATTCTGATTGGTTGATATGGCTGAGATTCTGATTGGTTGTTGGTTCTAGGGCTGTGATTGGTGGATAGGGCTTAGATTCTGATTGGTTGTTGGTTTTAGGGCTGTGATTGATGGATATGGCTGAGATTTTGATTGGTTGATAGGGCTGAGATTCTGATTGGTTGATAGGGCTGAGATTCTGATTGGTAGGCTGTGGTTGGTGGATAGGGCTGAGATTCTGATTGGTTGATAGGGCTGAGATTCTGATTGTTTGTTGGTTCTAGCGCTGAGATTGGTGGATAGGGCTGAGATTCTGATTGGTTGATAGGGGTGAGATTCTGATTGGTTGTTGGTTCTAGGGCTGTGATTGGTGGATAGGGCTGAGATTCTGATTGGTTGTTGTTATAGGGCTGTGATTGGTTGATAGGGCTGAGATTCTGATTGGTTGATAGGGCTGAGATTCTGATTGGTTGTTGGTTCTAGTGCTGTGATTGGTGGATAGGGCTGAGATTCTGATTGGTTGATAGGGCTGAGATTCTGATTGGTTGTTGGTTCTAGGCTGTGATTGATGGATAGGGCTGAGATTCTAATTGGTTGATAGGGCTGAGATTCTTATTGGTTGTTGATTTTAGGGCTGTGATTGGTTGATAGGGCTTATATTCTGATTGGTTGATAGGGCTGAAATTCTGATTGGTCGTTAGCTCTAGGGCTGTGATTGGTTGATAGGACTGATATTCTGATTGGTTGATAGGGCTGAGATTCTGATTGGTCGTTGGCTCTAGGGCTGTGATTTGGTGGATAGGCCTGAGATTCTGATTGGTTGAGAGGGCTGAGATTCTGATTGGTTGATAGGGCTGAGATTCTAATTGGTTGTTGGTTCTAGGGCTGCGATTTGTGGATAGGGCTGAGATTCTGATTGGTTGATAGAGCTGAGATTCTGGCAGTGGGTAGGGCTGAGATTCTGATTGGTTGTTGGTTCTAAGGGTGTGATTGGTTGATACGGCTGGGATTCTGATTGGTTGATAGGGCTGAGATTCTGATTGGTTGTTGGTTCTAGGGCTGTGATTGGTGGTTAGCGCTGAGATTCTGATTGGTTGATAGGGGGGAGATTCTGATTGGTTGTTGGTTCTAGGGCTGTGATTGGTTGATAGGGCTGAGATTCTGATTGGTTGATAGGGCTGAGATTCTGATTGGTTATTGGTTCTCAGGCTGTGATTGGTGGATAGGATTGAGATTCACAGTATTTAAGGCCTTAATATTACCTAGCGGGCCATTTTCATTCACTTTTACAAAATTCCAAAATTAGGCATTTTACCCTCGAGAGCATGGTAATGTCTTCAAACCTGCTTATTTAAGCCCCAAAAGTGATGATTCACTTCAACACGTCATAAAGATTTAAAAGATGCAACAATTGAAAGCCATCTATTTTGGACCTTCCTGAAGCATTTTGTGAGTCCGTTAGTCAAAGATTTTAATCAAGAATCTCACCATTTAGATTGAATTTAAAATTATTCCAAATGCTATTTGAATAACTTTCCTCGAACATATAAACAGTGTTTAAGGCCTTAATGTTACCAAGCGGACCATTTTCATTCACTTTTACAAAATCCCAAAATTAGGCATTTTGGCCCCTGAGAGAATGGCAATCTCTCTACACATGCTTATTTAAGCCCCAAAAAGTGATGATTCACTTCAACAAATCATAAAGAATTAAAAGATGCAAGAATTGAAAACGGTCCATTTGGACCTTTCTGAAGCATTGCGTGAGTCCGTGGGTCAATGATTTTCTTCAAAAATTTGACCTTTTAGCTTAAATTCAAAATTAATCCAAAGTATGTTAATATTACTTCCCCCAGTGCACAAACACTAGGTATAAACAGTGTTTAAGGCCTTAATGATACCAAGCGGGCCATTTTCATTCACTTTTGCAAAACTGCAAAAATAGGCATTTTGACCCCTTGAGAGCATAGCAATGTATCGAAACATGCTTATTTAAGATCCAAATGTGATCATTCTCTTCAACGTATCACATAGAATCAAAGATGCAACAATTCAAAATGTTCCATTTTGGACCTTCCTGAAGCAATTTGTGAGTACGTGGGTCAATGATTTTCATCAAGAATCTGACCATTTAACTTGAATTCAAAATTACTCCAAACAATGTTTAAATCACTTACCGCAGTGCACAAACAATGTTGAAGGCCTCAATGTTACCAAATCGGCCATTTTCAATTACTTTTATAAAATGACAAAACTATGCATTTTTCCCCCATTGAGAGCATGGAAATGTCTGTCAACAGGTTTAATTAAGACCCAGAGGTGATGATTCACTTCAAAACGTCATAAAGAGTTAAAAGATGCAACAATTGAAAACGTCCATTTTGGAAAATCATGAAGCATTTTGTGAGTCCGCTGATCAATGATTTTCAACAAAAATCTGATCATTTAGTTTGAATTCAGAAGGACTCCAAATGATGTTTATATCACTTCTGCAGTGCACAAACACTGTTTAAGGCCTTAATGTTACCAAATCGTCCATTTTCATTCACTTTTATAAAAACTCAAAACTGTGAATTTTAGCCCCGTTGAGAGCATGACAATGTCTCTAAACATGTCTATTTAAGCTCCAAATGCTTTTTAAATCACTCCCCTCCAAGGTTTAATCAGTGTTTAAGGCCTTAATGTTACCAAGCGGGCCACTTTCATTCACTTTTACAAAATCCAAAAATTGGGCATTTTGGCCCCTTGAGAGAATGGCAATGTCTGTACACATGCTTATTTAAGCCCCAAAAGAGATGATTCACTTCAACATATCATAAAGAATCAAAAGATGCAACAAATGAAAACGGTCCATTTTGGACCTTTCTGAAGCATTTTGTTAGTCCGTAGGTCAATGATTTTCATCACAAATCTGCTGCTTGAGAGCATAGCAATGTCTCAAAAGAAGCTTATTTAAGCCCCAAAAGTGATGATCATTGACCTAAATGCCTAATTTTGTGATTTTGTAAAAGTGAATGAAAATGGTCTGCTTGGTAACATTAAGGCCTTCAACACTGTTTATACCCATGAAGGAAGTGATTTAAACAGCATTTGGAGTCATTTTGAATTCATGCTAAAAGGTCAGATTTTTGATTAAAATCTTTAACCCATGGACTTACCAAATGCTTCCGAAAGTTCCAAAATGGAAAGTTCAAGTTATGTCATTTTTAACTCTTTATGAACTGCTTAAGCGAATCATCACTTTTGGATCTTAAATGATGATGTTTAGTGCCTTTTTGAGGATCTCTCATTTCAAAAGTGTATAGTTTTGAGGTTTTATAAAAGCGAATGAAGATGGGCGATTTGGTAAAATTGAGCCCTTAAGCAGTGTTTGTGCACTGCAGGAAGTGATATTAACATAATTTGGAGTAATTTTGAATTCAAGCTAAAAGGTCAAATTTTTGATGAAAATCATTGACCCACGTACTCACGAAATGCCTCAGAAAGGTCCAAATGGACCGTTTTCAATTTTTGCATCTTTTAATTCTTTATGATATGTTAAACTGAATCATCACTTTTTGGGGCTTAAATAATCATGTGTAGAGACATTGCCATTCTCTCAAAGGGCCAAAATGCCAAATTTTTGGATTTTTTAAAAGTGAATGAAAATGGTCCAATTGGTAAAATTAAGTCCTTAAACACTGTTTATACCTTTGAGGGAAGTGATTTAAATAGCTTTTGGAGTCATTTTAAATTGAATCTAAATGGTGAGATTCTTGATTAATATCATTGACCAACGGACTCACAAAATGCTTCAGGAAGGTCCAAAATGGACGGCTTTCAATTGTTGCATCTTTTAATTCTTTATGACGTGTTGAAGTGAATCATCACTTTTGGAGCTTAAAAAAACATGTTTAGAGAGATTGCCATGCTCTCAATAAGGCTAAAATGCATAGTTTTGAGATTTTATAAAAGGGAATCAAAATGGCCGATTTGGTAACATTGAGGCCTTAAACAGTGTTTGTTCACTGCAGGAAGTGATATAAACATCATTTGGAGTCCTTCTGAATTCAAACTAAATGATCAGATTTTTGTTGAAAATCATTGATCCGCGGACTCACAAAATCCTTTATGAAGTTCCACAATGGACCGTTTTCAATTGTTGCATCTTGATATTCTTTATGAAGTATTGAAGTGAATCATCACCTTTGGGTCTTAAATAAACGTGTTTACAGACATTGCCATGCTCTCAATGGGGCAAAATGCATAGTTTTGACATTTTATAATAGTGAATGAAAATGGTTGATTTGGTAACATTGGGGGCTTATACATTGTTTGTGCACTGCGGTGAGTGATTTACCATAGTTTGGAGTAATTTTCAGTTGAAGCTAAATGGTAAAATTCTTGATGAAAATCATTGACCTACGGACTCACACATGCTTCAGAATGGTCCAAAATGGACCGTTTTCAATTGTTGCATCTTTTGATTCTATATGACATGTTGAAGTGAATCATCACTTTTAGCGCTTAAATACGCATGTTTAGAGACATTGCAATGCTTGCAAGGGGCCAAAATGCCTAATTTTGGGGTTTAGTAAAAGTGAATGAAAATGGCCCGCTTGGTAACATTAAGGCCTTGAACACTGTTTATGCCCTGGAGGGAAGTGATTTAAACAGCATTTGGTGTCATTTTGAATTCAAGCTAAAAGGTCAGATTTTTGATGAAAATCATTAACCCACGGACTTACGAAATGCTTCCGAAAGTTCCAAAATGGAAAGTTTTCAGTTGTGGCAATTTTAACTCTTTATGAACTGCTGAAGCGAATCATCACTTTTGGAGCTTAAATGATCACGTTTAACGCCTCTTTGAGGATTTCTCATTTCGAAAGTGTATAGTTTTGAGGTTTCATAAAAGTGAATGAAAATGGACGATTCGGTAAAATTGAGCCCTTAAACAGTGTTTGTGCACTGCAGTAAGTGATATTAACATAATTTGGAGTCATTTTGAATTTAAGCTATAAGGACAAATTTTCGATGAAAATCATTGACCCACGGACTCACAAAATGCTTCAGAAAGGTCTAAATTGGACCATTTCCAGTTGTTGCATCTTTTAATTCTTTATGATATGATCAAGTGAATCAGCACTTTTGGTGCTTAAATAAGCAAGTTTAGAGACATTGCCATGCTCTCAATGGGCCAACATGCCTAATTTTTTGATTTTGCAAAAGTGAATAAAAATGGCCCGCGTGGTAACATTAAGGCCTTAACACTGATATTCCCTGCGGGATGTGATTTAAACAGCATTTGGTGTATTTTGAATTCAAGCTAAATGGTCACATTTTTCGTGAAAATAATTGACCCACGGACTTAAGAAATGCTCGAGCAAAGTCCAAAAGGGATCTTTTCAATTGTTGCATCTTTTAACTCTTTATGAGTTGTTGAAGTGAATCATCAATTATGGGTCTTAAAAAACGCATTTAGAGACATTGACACGCTCTCAATGGGGCCAAAATTCATAGTTTTGAGATTTTATAAAAGTGAATGAAAGTGTCCGATTTGGTAACATTGAGGCCTTAAACAGTGTTTGTGAACTGCGGGAAGTGATATAAACATCATTAGGAGTCATTTTGAATTCAAGCTAAACGGTCAAATTTTTGATGAAAATCATTGACCCATGGAATCACAAAATGCTTCAGTAAGGTGCAAAATGGTCCATTTTCAATTGTCGCATCTTTTAATTCTTTGTGATATGTTGAAGTAAATCATCGCTTTTGGCGCTTAAATAAGCATGTTTAGAGACATTGCCTTGCTCTCAATGGGCCAAAATGCCTAATTTTTTTATTTTGTAAAAGTGAATGAAAATGGCCCGCTTGGTAACATTAAGGCCTTAAACACTGTTTATACCGTCCGGGGAGTGATTTAAACGGCATTTGGAGTATTTTAAATTCAAGCTAAATGGTCAGATTTTTGTTGAAAATCATTGACCCACGAACACAAGAAATGCTCGAAGAAGGTCCAAAATGGATTTTTTCAATTGTTGCATCTTTCAACTCTTTATGAGTTGTTGAAGCAAATCATCACTTTTGGGACTTAAATAAATGTGTTTAGAGACATTGCCAATCTCTCAATGGGCCAAAATGCCTAATTTTTTGATTTTGCAAAAGTGAATAAAAATGGCCCGCTTGGTAACATCAAGACCTTAACACTGTTTATACCCTGCGGGGAGTGATTTAAACAGCATTTGGAGTATTTTGAATTCAATCAAAATTTTCAGATTTTTGGTGAAAATCATTGACCCACGGACTCAAGAGTGCTCGAGCAAGGTCCAAAATGGATCTTTTCAATTGTTGCATCTTCTAACTCTTTATGAGATGTTGAAGTGAATCATCACTTTTGGGTCTTAAAAAAACGTGTTTAGAGACATTGCCATGCTCTCAATGTAGCCACAATTCACAGTTTTGAGATTTTATAAAAGTGAATGAAAATGGCAGATTTGGTAACATTGAGGACTAAACAGTGTTTGTGAACTGCAGGAAGTGATATATACATAATTTCTAGTCATTTTGAATTCAAGCTAAACTGTCAAATTTTTTATGAAAATCATTGACCCACGAACTCACAAAATGCTTCAGAAAGGTCCAAAATTGACCTTTTCCAGTTGTTGCATCTTTTAATTCTTTATGATATGTTGAAGTAAATCATTGCTTTTGGCGCTTAAATAAGCATGTTTAGAGACATTGCCATGCTCTCAATGTGCCAAAATGCATAATTTTTTCATTTTGTAAAAGTGAATGAAAATGGCCCGCTTGGTAACATTAAGGCCTTAAACACTGTTTATACCCTCCGGGGAGTGATTTAAACAGCACTTGGAATAGTTTAAATTAAAGCTAAATGGTCAGATTTTTGTTGAAAATCATTGACCCACGAACTCAAGAAATGCTCGAAGAAGGTCCAAAATGGATCTTTTCAATTGTTGCATCTTTCAACTCTTTATGAGTTGTTGAAGCAAATCATCACTTTTGGGACTTAAATAAAAGTGTTTAGAGACATTGCCACGCTCTCAATGAGGCCAAAATTCATAGTTTTTTAATTTTATAAAAGTGAATGAAAATGGCCGATTTGGTAACATTGAGGCCTTAAACAGTGTCTGTGTACTGCGGGAAGTGATATAAACATCATTTGGAGTCATTTTAAATTCAAGCTAAACGGTCAAATTTTTGATGAAAATCATTGACCCACAAACTCACAAAATGCTTCATAAAGGTCCAAAATGGACCTTTTCCAGTTGTTGCATCTTTTAATTCTTTATGATATGTTGAAGTGAATCATCACTTTTGGTGCTTAAATAAGCATGTTTAGAGACATTGCCATGCTCTCAATGGGCCAAAATGCCAAATTTATTGATTTTGCAAATGTGAATAAAAATGGCCCGCTTGGTAACATCAAGGCCTTAATACTGTTTATACCCTGCGGGGAGTGATTTAAACAGCATTTGGAGTATTTTGAAATCAATCAAAATGGTCAGATTTTTGGTGAACATCATTGACCCACGGACTCAAGGATGCTCGAGCAAGGTTCAAAATGGATCTTTTCAATTTTTGCATCTTTTAACTCTTTATGAGTTGTTGAAGTGAATCATCACTTTTGGGTCTTAAAAAGGCGTGTTTAGAGACATTGCCATGGTCTCAATGGGGCCAAAATTCATAGTTTTGAGATTTTATAAAAGTGTATGAAAATTGCAGATTTGGTAACATTGAGGCCTTAAAGAGTGTTTGTGCACTGCGGGAAGTGATATGTACATCATTTCTAGTCATTTTGAATTCAAGCTAAACTATCAAATTTTTTCTGAAAATCATTGACCCACGAACTCACAAAATGCTTCAGAAAGGTCCACAATGGACCTTTTCCTGTTGTTGCATCTTTTAATTCTTTATGATATGTTGAAGTGAATCAGCACTTTTGGCGCTTAAATAAGCATGTTTAGAGACATTGCCATGCTCTCAATGGGCCAAAATGCCAAATTTTTTGATTTTGTAAAAGAGAATGAAAATAGCCCGCTTGGTAACATTAAGGCCTTAAACACTGTTTATACCCTGCGGGGAGTGATTTAACCCCTTCGCTGCCAGGCCTTTTCCCCCTCCTGTGCCAGGCCTTTTTTTGCCTATTTGGGGCAGTTCGCGCTTAGGCCCTCATAACTTTTTGTTCACATAAGCTAACCAAGCCAAATTTGCGTCCTTTTTTTCCAACATCCTAGGGATTCTAGAGGTACCCAGACTTTGTGGGTTCCCTTGAAGGAGGCCAAGAAATTGGCCAAAATACAGTGAAAATTTCGTTTTTTTAAAAAAAAATGGAAAAAGTGGCTGCAGAAGAAGGCTTGTGGATTTCCCCCCAAAAATGGCATCAACAAAGGGTTTGTAGTGCTAAACTCAGCAGCTTCCTAGCTTTCAGGAACAGGCAGACTTGAATCAGAAAACCCAATTTTTCAACACAATTTTGGCATTTTACTGGGGCATACCCCATTTTTGCAATTTTTTGTGCTTTCAGCCTCCTTCCAGTCAGTGACAGGAATGGGCATGAAACCAATGCTGGATCCCAGAAACCTAACCATTTCTGAAAAGTAGACAAAATTCTGAATTCAGCAAGGGGTCATTTGTGTAGATCCTACAAGGGTTTCCTACAGAAAATAACAGCTGAAAAAGAAAAATATTGAAATTGAGGTGAAAAAAACATCAATTTTTCTCTATGTTTTACTCTGTAACTTTTCCCTGCAATGTCAGATTATGGAAAGCAATATACCGTTACGTCTGCTGGACTCCTCTGGTTGCGGGGATATATAGGGCTTGTAGGTTCATCAAGAACCCGAGGAACCCAGAGCCAATAAATGAGCTGCACCCTGCAGTGCGTTTTCATTCTATACCGGGTATACAGCAATTCATTTGCTGAAATATAAAGAGTAAACAATTGCTATCAAGAAAACCTTTGCATTTCCAAAAAGGGCACAAGATAAGGTGCTGAGGAGCAGTGGTTATTTGCACATCTCTGAATTCCGGGGTGACCATACAAGCATGTGAATTATAGGGAATTTCTCAAATAGATGTCTTTTTTACACACTCTCCTATATTTGGAAGGAAAAAATGTAGAGAAAGACAAGGGGCAATAGCACTTGTTTTGCTAATCTATGTTCCCCCAAGTCTCCCGATAAAAATGATACCTCACTTGCGTGGGTAAGCCTAGCGCCCGCGACAGGAAACGCCCCAAAGCGCAACGTGGAAACATCGACAATTTTGGGAGAAAACAGAGGTGTTTTTTGCGAAGTTCCTACCTGTAGATTTTGGCCTCTAGCTCAGCCGGCACCTAGGGAAACCTACCAAACCTGTGCATTTCTGAAAACTAGAGACCTAGGGGAATCCAAGGAGGGGTGACTTGCGGGGCTCGGACCAGGTTCTGTTACCCAGAATCCTTTGCAAACCTCAACATTTGGCTAAAAAAACACATGTCCCTCACATTTCTGTGGCAGAAAGTTCTGGAATCTGAGAGGAGCTACAAATATCCTTCCACCCAGCGTTCCCCCAAGTCTCCCGATAAAAATGATACCTCACTTGCGTGGGTAGGCCTAGCGCCGGCGACAGGAAACACCCCAAAGCGCAACGTGGACACATCCTAAATTTTGGAAAAAAACAGAGGTGTTTTTTGCGAAGTGCCTACCTGTAGATTTTGGCCTCTAGCTCAGCCGGCACCTAGGGAAACCTACCAAACCTGTGCATTTCTGAAAACTAGAGACCTAGGGGAATCCAAGGAGGGGTGACTTGCGGGGCTCGGACCAGGTTCTGTTACCCAGAATCCTTTGCAAACCTCAAAATTTGGCTAAAAAAACACATGTCCCTCACATTTCTGTGGCAGAAAGTTCTGGAATCTGAGAGGAGCTACAAATGTCCTTCCACCCAGCGTTCCCCAAGTCTCCCGATAAAAATGATACCTCACTTGCATGGGTAGGCCTAGCGCCGGCGACAGGAAACACCCCCAAAGCGCAACGTGGGCACATCCTAAATTTTGGAAAAAAACAGAGGTGTTTTTTGCGAAGTGCCTACCTGTAGATTTTGGCCTCTAGCTCAGCCGGCACCTAGGGAAACCTACCAAACCTGTGCATTTCTGAAAACTAGAGACCTAGGGGAATCCAAGGAGGGGTGACTTGCGGGGCTCGGACCAGGTTCTGTTACCCAGAATCCTTTGCAAACCTCAACATTTGGCTAAAAAAACACATGTCCCTCACATTTCTGTGGCAGAAAGTTCTGGAATCTGAGAGGAGCTACAAATTTCCTTCCACCCAGCGTTCCCCCAAGTCTCCCGATAAAAAGGATACCTCACTTGCGTGGTTAGGCCTAGCGCCGGCGACAGGAAACACCCCAAAGCTCAACGTGGACACATCCTAAATTTTGGAAAAAAACAGAGGTGTTTTTTGCGAAGTGCCTACCTGTAGATTTTGGCCTCTAGCTCAGCCGGCACCTAGGGAAACCTACCAAACCTGTGCATTTCTGAAAACTAGAGACCTAGGGGAATCCAAGGAGGGGTGACTTGCGGGGCTCGGACCAGGTTCTGTTACCCAGAATCCTTTGCAAACCTCAAAATTTGGCTAAAAAAACACATGTCCCTCACATTTCTGTGGCAGAAAGTTCTGGAATCTGAGAGGAGCTACAAATTTCCTTCAACCCAGTGTTCCCCCAAGTCTCCCGATAAAAATGATACCTCACTTGCGTGGGTAGGCCTAGCGCCGGCGACAGGAAACACCCCAAAGCGCAACGTGGACACATCCTAAATTTTGGAAAAAAACAGAGGTGTTTTTTGCGAAGTGCCTACCTGTAGATTTTGGCCTCTAGCTCAGCCGGCACCTAGGGAAACCTACCAAACCTGTGCATTTCTGAAAACTAGAGACCTAGGGGAATCCAAGGAGGGGTGACTTGCGGGGCTCGGACCAGGTTCTGTTACCCAGAATCCTTTGCAAACCTCAAAATTTGGCTAAAAATACACATGTTACTCACATTTCTGTGGCAGAAAGTTCTGGAATCTGAGAGGAGCCACAAATTTCCTTCCACCCAGCGTTCCCCCAAGTCTCCCGATAAAAATGATACCTCACTTGTGTGGGTAGGACTAGCGCCCACGAAAGGAAAGGGCCCAAAACACAACGTGGACACATCACATTTTTTATAAAAAGCAGTGCCTACCTGTGGATTTTGGCCTGTAGCTCAGCCGACACCTGAGGAAACCTAGCAAACCAGTGCATTTTTGAAAACTAGAAACCCAGGGGAATCTAAGATGGGGTGACTTGCGGGGCTCTGACCAGGTTATGTTACCCAGAATCCTTTGCAAACATCAAAATTTGGCCCAAAAAACACTTTTTCCTCTCATTTCGGTGACAGAAAGTTCTGGAATCTGAGAGGAGCCACAAATTTCCTTCCACCCAGCGTTCCCCTAAGTCTCTCGATAAAAATGGTACATCACTTCTGTGGGTAGGCCTAGCGCCCACAAAAGGAAATGGCCCAAAACACAACGTGGACACAACATATTTTTTCACAGAAAACAGAGGTGTTTTTTGCAAGGTGCCTACCTGTGGTGTTTGGCCTGTAGCTCAGCCGGCCCCGGGGGGGGGGGCAGAAATGCCCTAAAATAAATTTGCCCCCCAACCCCCACCCTCCCCCGCCGGGAGCGACCCTTGCCTACGGGGTCGCTCCCCCTGCGTGACATTGGCACCAAAAAACAAATCCCCGGTGCCTAGTGGTTTCTGCCCCCTTGGGGGCAAGTTGACCTAAACTCAGCCAATCTGCCCCCAAGGGGGGCAGAAATGGCCTAAATACAATTTGTCCCCCAGGGGAGCGACTTTTGCCTGATGGGTCGCTCCCCATCTCTAAAAAAAAAAAACAACAAAAAAAAAAAACACAAAAAAAAAATTGCCCTGGCGCCTAGAGTGTTCTGCCCCCCCCCCCGGGGGCAGTTCGGCCTAATAATAGGCCGATCTGTCCCCCGGGGGGGCAGAAATGGCCTAAAATAAATTTGCCCCCCCCAACACCCACCCCCCCCCCGGGAGCGACCCTTGCCTATGGGGTCGCTCCCCCTGCGTGACATTGGCGCCAAAAAACAAATCCCCGGTGCCTAGTGGTTTCTGCCCCCTTGGGGGCAGATTGACCTAAAATTGGCCAATCTGCCCCCAGGGGGGCAGAAATGGTCTAAATACAATTTGCCCCACCAGGGGAGCGACCCTTGCCTGATGGGTCGCTCCCCATCTCTAAAAAAAGAAACAACAAAAAAAAAAACACAAAAAAAAAATTGCCCTGGCGCCTAGAGTGTTCTGCCCCCCCCCGGGGGCAGTTCGGCCTAATAATAGGCCGATCTGTCCCCCGGGGGGGCAGAAATGGCCTAAAATAAATTTGCCCCCCAAACCCCCACCCGCACCCCCGGGAGCGACCCTTGCCTACGGGGTCGCTCCCCCTGCGTGACATTGGCGCCAAAAAACAAATCCCCGGTGCCTAGTGGTTTCTGCCCCCTTGGGGGCAGATTGACCTAAAATCGGCCAATCTGCCCCCAGGGGGGCAGAAATGGTCTAAATACAATTTGCCCCCCAGGGGAGCGACCCTTGCCTGATGGGTCGCTCCCCATCTCTAAAAAAAAGAAAGAACAAAAAAAAAAAACACAAAAAAAAAATTTGCCCTGGCGCCTAGAGGTTTCTTCCCCCCTGGGGGCAGATCGGCCTAATAATAGGCCGATCTGCCCCCAGGGGGGGCAGAAATGGCCTAAAATAAATTGCCCTCCCCCCCAGGGAGCGACCCTTGCCTAAGGGGTCGCTCCCTTTGCGTGAAATTCACGCAAAGAAAAAACTCCCTGGTGTCTAGTGGTTTCTACCCCCCCTTGGGGGCAGATTGGCCTCATCAAAATAGGCCAATCTGCCCCCAAGGGGGGCAGAAATGGGCAAAATATAATTTTCCCCCAAGGGGAGCGACCCTTGCCTAAGGGGTCGCTCCCCACCAAAAAAAAAAAAAATGAAACATAAAAAAAAGAAAAAAAGACAAAAGTCCCTGGTGCCTAGAGGTTTCTGCCCCCCCTGGGGGCAGATCGGCCTAATAGTAGACCGATCTGCCCCCAGGGGGGGCAGAAAAGGCCTTCCCGAAAATATGCCCCCCCTGGGAGCGACCCTTGCCCAAGGGGTCGCTCCCTTTTGTCAATAACAATAAAAAAAAAAAAATCCCTGGTGTCTAGTGGTTTCTACCCCCCTTGGGGGCAGATTGGCCTCATCAAAATAGGCCAATCTGCCCCCAAGGGGGGCAGAAATGGCCAAAATATAATTTTCCCCCAAGGGGAGCGACCCTTGCCTAAGGGGTCGCTCCCCACCAAAAAAAAAAAAATGAAAAAAAAAAAAAAAAAATGGTCCCTGGTGCCTATAGGTTTCTGCCCCCCCTGGGGGCAGATCGGCCTAATATGGCCGATCTGCCCCCAGGGGGGGCAGAAAAGGCCTTTTCAAAAAAATGCCCCCCCTGGGAGCGACCCTTGCCCAAGGGGTCGCTCCCTTTTGTCAATTTCAATGAAAAAAAAAAAAATCCCTGGTGTCTAGTGGGGTTTCAAAGGGAAGGAAATACTTTTCCTTCCCTTTGAAGCCCCTCCGGGCCTCCCAAGTGATTGAAAAAGAAATGCTTTTGCTCTGCTTCCAGCGCGACGAGGGAGGCCCCTGTGACACATCAGCGCGCGCGCGCGCGCTGACGTCACAGGGGGGGGGTGGGGGGGGTCGGGGGTGGAAGGGGAAGGTCTTCCCCTTCCATCCCCGACTTGGGGGGGGAGGGGGGTGCACGGGGGCGCGCTAGCGCGCCCCCAAGTTCCCCTGTGCCATGGACGAGATGATCTCGTCCAAGGCACAGGGGAACTGTAGCCTTGGACGAGATCATCTCGTCCAAGGCACAGAAGCGGTTAAACAGCATTTGGAGTATTTTAAATTCAAGCTAATTGGTCAGATTTTTGATGAAAATCATTGACCCACGGACTGAAGAAATGCTCGAGGAAGGTCCAAAATGGATCTTTTCAATTGTTGCATCATTCTACTCTTTATGAGTTGTTGAAGTGAATCATCACTTTTGGTGCTTGAATAACCATGATAAGAGACATTACCATGCTCTCAAGAGGCCAAAATGGCTAATTTTGTGATTTTGGAAAACTGAATGAAAATGGGCCGCTTGCTACTTTTAAGGCCTTTAACACTCTTTATACCCTGCGGGGAGTGAGTTACACAGCATTTGGAGTCATTTTGAATTCAATGTAAATGGTCAGATTTTTGATGAAAATCATTGACCCACAGAATCACAAAATGCTTCAGGGAGGTCCAAAATGAACCGTTTTCAATTGTTGCATCTCTTAACCTTTTGTGACGTGCTGAAGTGAATAATCACTTTTGGGGCTTAAATAAACATATTTAGTGACATTTCCATGCTCTTAATGGGGCCAAAGTTCATAATTTTGAGAATTTATAAAAGTTAATGAAAATGGCCAATTTGTTAACATGGAGGCCTTAAACAGTGTTTGTGCACTGCGGGAAATGATTTAAACATAATTTGGAGTCATTTTGAATTTAAGATATAAGGTAACATTATTGATGAAAATCAGTGACCCACAGAGTCACAAAATGCTTAAGAAAGGTCTAAATTTGCCCATTTCCAGTTGTTGCATCTTTCAATTCTTTATGATGTGTTGAAATGAACCATCACTGTCAACCGTCGTTAAAATAAGCATGTTTAGAGACATTGCCATGCTCTCAATGGGCCAAAATGCCTAATTGTTTGATTTTGTAAAAGTGAATGAAAATGGCCCGCTTGGTAACATTAAGGCCTTAAACACTGTTCATACCGTGCGGGGAGTGATTTAAACAGCAATTGGAGTATTTTGAATTCAAACTAAATGGTCAGATTTTTGGTGAAAATCATTGACCCAAGGACTCAAGAAGTGCCAGGAAGGTCCAAAATGGATCTTTTTAATTGTTGCACCTTTCAACTCTTTATGATTTGTTAAAGCAAATCATCACTTTTGGGTCTCAAATAAATATATTTAGAGACAAGGCCATGCTATCAATGGGGCCAAAATTCATAGTTTTGAGATTTTATAAAAGTGAATGAAAGTGTCCGATTTGGTAAAATTGAGGCCTTAAACAGTGTTTGTGCACTGCAGGAAGAGATGTAAACATAATCTGGAGTCATTTTCAATTCAAGCTAAACAGTAAAAATTTTGATGAAAATCATTGATCCACGGAATCACAAAATGCTTCAGAAAGGTGCAAAATGGGCCATTTTCAATTGTTGCATCTTTTAATTCTTTGTGATATGTTGAAGTGAATCATCACTTTTGGTTCTTAAATAAGCATGTTTAGAGACATTGCCATGCTCTCAAGAGGCCAAAATGCCTAATTTTGTGATTTTGTAAAAGTGAATGAATATGGCTCGCTTCGTACTCTTAAGGCCTTCAGCACTCTTTATACCCTGCGAGGAGTGACTTACACAGCATTTGGATTCATTTTGATCTCAATATAAATGGTCAGATTTTTTGTGAAAATCATTGACCCACGGAATCACAAAATGCTTCAGGAAGGTCCAAAATGGATAGTTTTCAATTGTTGCATCTTTTAACTCTTTATGACGTGTTGAAGTGAATCATCACTTTTAGGTCTTAAATATGCATGTTTAGAGACATTCCCATGCTCTCAATGGGGCCAAAGTTCATAATTTTGAGATTTTATAAAAGTGAATGAAAATGGCCGATTTGTAAACATGGAGGCCTCAAACAGTGTTTGTGCACTGCAGGAAATGATTTAAATATCATTTGGAGTCATTTTGAATTTAAACTAGAAGGTCCAATTTTTTATGAAAATCATTGACCTACGGACTCAGAAACTGCTTCAGAAAGGTCTAAATTGGACCATTTCCAGTTGTTGCATCTTTTAATTCTTTATGATATGTTGAAGTGAATCTTCAATTTTGGTACTTAAATTGGCATGTTTAGAGACATTGCCATGCTCTCAATGGGTCAAAATGCCTCATTTTGTGATTTTGTAAAAGTGAATGAAAATGGGCTGCTTGGTACTATTAAGGTCTTAAGCACTCTTTTTGCCCCGCGGGCAGTGACATACACAGCATTTGTAGTCATTTTCAATTCTATGTAAATGGTCAAATTTTTGATGAAAATCATTGACCCACAGAATCACAAAATGCTTCAGGGAGGTCCAAAATGAACCATTTTCAATTGTTGCATCTCTTAGCATTTTCTGACGTGCTGAAGTGAATATTCACTTTGGAGCTTAAATAAACATAGAGACATTTCCATGCTCTAAATGTGGCCAAAGTTCATAATTTGGCATTTTATAAAAGTGAATGAATATGTCCGATTTGTTAACATGAAGGCCTTAAACAGTGTTTGTGCACAGCTGGAAATGATTTAAACATCATTTGGAGTCATTTTGAATTTAAGCTATAAGGTCATATTTTTGATGAAAATCATTGACCCACGAACTCACAAAATGCTTCAGAAAGGTTCAAAAAGGACCATTTCCAGTTGTTGCATCTTTTAATTGTTTATGATATATTGAAGTGAATCATCACTTTTGGTGCTTAAATAAGCATGTTTTGAGACATTGCCATGCTCTCAATGGGACAAAATGCCTAATTTTTAGATTTTGTAAAAGTGACTGAAAAAAGCCCGCTTGGTAACATTAAAGCCTTAAACACTGTTTATACCCTGCGGGGAGTGATTTAAACAGCATTTGGAGTATTTTAAATTCAAGCTAATTGGTCAGATTTTTGATGAAAATCATTGACCCACGGACTGAAGAAATGCTCGAGGAAGGTCCAAAATGGATCTTTTCAATTGTTGCATCTTTCAACTCTTTATGAGTTGTTGAAGTGAATCATCACTTTTGGGTCTTAAATAAACGTGTTTAGAGACATTGCCACGCTCTCCATGGGGCCAAAATTCATAGTTTTGAAATTTTAAAAAAGTGAATGAAAATGGCCGATTAGGTAATATTGAGGCCTTAAACAGTGTTTGTGCACTGTGGGAAGTGATATCAACATCATTTGGAGTCATTATGAATTCAAGTTAAACAGTCAAATATTTGATGAAAATCATTGACCCACGAACCCACAAAATGCTTCAGAAAGTTCCAAAATGGACCATTTCCAGTTGTTGCATCTTTTAATTCTTTAGGATATGTTGAAGTGAAGCATCACTTCTGGTGCTTGAATAACCATATTTAGAGACATTACCATGCTCTCAAGAGGCCAAAATGGCTAATTTTGTGATTTTGGAAAAGTGAATGAAAATGGTCCGCTTGGTACTTTTAAGGCCTTAAACACTCTTTTTGCCCCGCGGGCAGTGACTTACATAGCATTTGTAGTAATTTTCAATTCAATGTAAATGGTCAGATTTTTGATGAAAATCATTGACCCACCGAATCACAAAATGCTTCAGGAAGGCGCAAAATGGACCGTTTTCAATTGTTGCGTCTTTGAATTCTTTGTGATATGTTGAAGTGAATCATCACTTTTGGTGCTTAAATAAGCATGTTTAGAGACATTGCCATGCTCTTAAGAGGCCAAAATGCCTAATTTTGTGATTTTGTAAAAGTGAATGAAAATGGGCCTCTTGGTACTATTAAGGCCTTAAACACTCTTTTTGCCCCGCGGGCAGTGACTTACATAGCATTTTTAGTCATTTTCAATTCAATGTAAATGGTCAGATTTTTGATGAAAATCATTGACCCACCGAATCACAAAATGCTTCAGGAAGGCGCAAAATGGACCGTTTTCAATTGTTGCGTCTTTGAATTCTTTGTGATATGTTGAAGTGAATCATCACTTTTGGTGCTTAAATAAGCATGTTTAGAGACATTGCCATGCTCTTAAGAGGCCAAAATGCCTAATTTTGTGATTTTGTAAAAGTGAATGAAAATGGGCCTCTTGGTACTATTAAGGCCTTAAACACTCTTTTTGCCCCGCGGGCAGTGACTTACATAGCATTTTTAGTCATTTTCAATTCAATGTAAATGGTCAGATTTTTGATGAAAATCATTGACCCACAGAATCACAAAATGCTTCAGGGAGGTCCACAATGAACCATTTTCAATTGCTGCATCTCTTAACTTTTTGTGACGTGCTGAAGTGAATATTCACTTTTGGTGCTTAAATAAACATATTTAGAGACATTTCCATGCTCTCAATGGGGCCAAAGTTCATAATTTTGAGATTTTATAAAAGTGAATGAAAATGGCCGATTTGTTAACATGGAGGCCTTAAACAGTGTTTGTGTACTGCTGGAAATAATTTAAACATCATTTGGAGTCATTTTGAATTTAAGCTATGAGGTCATATTTTTGATAAAAATCATTGACCCACGAACTCACAAAATGCTTCAGAAAGGTTCAAAATGGACCATTTCCAGTTTTGCATCTTTTAATTCTTTATGATATATTGAAGTGAATCATCACTTTTGGTGCTTAAATAAGCATGTTTTGAGACATTGCCATGCTCTCAATTGGCCAAAATGCCTAATTTTTAGATTTTGTAAAAGTGAATGAAAATAGCCCGCTTGGTAACATTAAGGCCTTAAACACTGTTTATACCCTGCGGGGAGTGATTTAAACAGCATTTGGAGTATTTTAAATTCAAGCTAATTGGTCAGATTTTTGATGAAAATCATTGACCCATGGACTCAAGAAATGCTCGAGGAAGGTCCAAAATTGATATTTTCAATTGTTGCATCTTTCAACTCTTTATGAGTTGTTGAAGTGAATCATCACTTTTGGGTCTTAAATAAACGTGTTTAGAGACATTGCCACGCTCTCAATGGGGCCAAAATTCATAGTTTTGAAATTTTTAAAAAGTTAATGAAAATGGCCGATTTGGTAATATTGAGGCCTTAAACAGTGTTTGTGCACTGTGGGAAGTGATAGCAACATCATTTGGAGTCATTATGAATTCAAGTTAAACGGTCAAATATTTGATGAAAATCATTGACCCACGAACCCACAAAATGCTTCAGAAAGGTCCAAAATGGACCATTTCCAGTTGTTGCATCTTTTAATTCTTTAGGATATGTTGAAGTGAATCATCACTTTTGGTGCTTGAATAACCATGTTTAGAGACATTACCATGCTCTCAAGAGGCCAAAATTGCTAATTTTGTGATTTTGGAAAAGTGAATGAAAATTGGCCGCTTGCTACTTTTAAGGCCTTAAACACTCTTTATACCCTGCGGGGAGTGAGTTACACAGCATTTGGAGTCATTTTGAATTCATTGTAAATGGTCAGATTTTTGATGAAAATCATTGACCCACAGAATCACAAAATGGTTCAGGGAGGTCAAAAATGAACCGTTTTCAATTGTTGCATCTCTTAACCTTTTGTGACGTGCTGAAGTGAATAATCACTTTTGGGGCTTAAATAAACATATTTAGAGACATTTCCATGCTCTCAATGGGGCCAAAGTTAATAATTTTGAGAATTTATAAAAGTTAATGAAAATGGCCAATTTGTTAACATGGAGGCCTTAAACAGTGTTTGTGCACTGCGGGAAATGATTTAAACATAATTTGGAGTCATTTTGAATTTAAGATATAAGGTAACATTATTGATGAAAATCATTGACCCACAGAGTCACAAAATGCTTAAGAAAGGTCTAAATTTGCCAATTTCCAGTTGTTGCATCTTTCAATTCTTTATGATGTGTTGAAATGAACCATCACTTTTGGTCGTTAAAATAAGCATGTTTAGAGACATTGCCATGCTCTCAATGGGCCAAAATGCCTAATTGTTTGATTTTGTAAAAGTGAATGAAAATGGCCCGCTTGGTAACATTAAGGCCTTAAACACTGTTCATACCCTGCGGGGAGTGATTTAAACAGAATTTGGAGTATTTTGAATTCAAACTAAATGGTCAGATTTTTGGTGAAAATCATTGACCCAAGGACTCAAGAAGTGCCAGGAAGGTCCAAAATGGATCTTTTTAATTGTTGCACCTTTCAACTCTTTATGATTTGTTAAAGCAAATCATCACTTTTGGGTCTCAAATAAATATATTTAGAGACAAGGCCATGCTATCAATGGGGCCAAAATTCATAGTTTTGAGATTTTATAAAAGTGAATGAAAGTGTCCGATTTGGTAACATTGAGGCCTTAAACAGTGTTTGTGCACTGCAGGAAGTGATGTAAACATAATCTGGAGTCATTTTCAATTCAAGCTAAACAGTAAAAATTTTGATGAAAATCATTGATCCACGGAATCACAAAATGCTTCAGAAAGGTGCAAAATGGGCCATTTTCAATTGTTGCATCTTTTAATTCTTTGTGATATGTTGAAGTGAATCATCACTTTTGGTTCTTAAATAAGCATGTTTAGAGACATTGCCATGCTCTCAAGAGGCCAAAATGCCTAATTTTGTGATTTTGTAAAAGTGAATGAATATGGCTCGCTTCGTACTCTTAAGGCCTTCAGCACTCTTTATACCCTGCGAGGAGTGACTTACACAGCATTTGGATTCATTTTGATCTCAATATAAATGGTCAGATTTTTTGTGAAAATCATTGACCCACGGAATGACAAAATGCTTCAGGAAGGTCCAAAATGGATGGTTTTCAATTGTTGCATCTTTTAACTTTTTATGACGTGTAGAAGTGAATCATCACTTTTAGGTCTTAAATATGCATGTTTAGAGACATTCCCATGCTCTCAATGGGGCCAAAGTTCATAATTTTGAGATTTTATAAAAGTGAATGAAAATGGCCGATTTGTTAACATGGACGCCTCAAACAGTGTTTGTGTACTGCTGGAAATAATTTAAACATCATTTGGAGTCATTTTGAATTTAAACTAGAAGGTCCAATTTTTTATGAAAATCATTGACCTACGGACTCAGAAAATGCTTCAGAAAGGTCTAAATTGGACCATTTCCAGTTGATGCATCTTTTAATTCTTTATGATATGTTGAAGTGAATCTTCAATTTTGGTACTTAAATTGGCATGTTTAGAGACATTGCCATGCTCTCAATGGGTCAAAATGCCTCATTTTGTGATTTTGTAAAAGTGAATGAAAATGGGCTGCTTGGTACTATTAAGGCCTTAAGCACTCTTTTTGCCCCGCGGGCAGTGACATACACAGCATTTGTAGTCATTTTCAATTCTATGTAAATGGTCAAATTTTTGATGAAAATCATTGCCCCACAGAATCACAAAATGCTTCAGGGAGGTCCAAATTGAATCGTTTTCAATTGTTGCATCTCTTAACATTTTCTGACGTGCTGAAGTGAATATTCACTTTGGAGCTTAAATAAACATAGAGACATTTCCATGCTCTAAATGGGGCCAAAGTTCATAATTTGGCATTTTATAAAAGTGAATGAAAATGTCAGATTTGTTAACATGAAGGCCTTAAACAGTGTTTGTGCAAAGCTGGAAATGATTTAAACATCATTTGGAGTCATTTTGAATTTAAGCTATAAGGTCATATTTTTGATGAAAATCATTGACCCACGAACTCACAAAATGCTTCAGAAAGGTTCAAAAAGGACAATTTCCAGTTGTTGCATCTTTTAATTCTTTATGATATATTGAAGTGAATCATCACTTTTGGTGCTTAAATAAGCATGTTTTGAGACATTGCCATGCTCTCAATGGGACAAAATGCCTAATTTTTAAATTTTGTAAAAGTGAATGAAAATGGCCCGCTTGGTAACATTAAGGCTTTAAACACTGTTTATACCCTGCGGGGAGTGATTTAAACAGCATTTGGAGTATTTTAAATTCAAGCTAATTGGTCAGATTTTTGATGAAAATCATTGACCCACGGACTGAAAAAATGCTCGAGGAAGGTCCAAAATGGATCTTTTCAATTGTTGCATCTTTCAACTCCTTATGAGTTGTTGAAGTGAATCATCACTTTTGGGTCTTAAATAAACGTGTTTAGAGACATTGCCACGCTCTCAATGGGGCCAAAATTCATAGTTTAGAAATTTTAAAAAAGTGAATGAAAATGGCCGATTTGGTAATATTGAGGCCTTAAACAGTGTTTGTGCACTGTGGGAAGTGATATCAACATCATTTGGAGTCATTATGAATTCAAGTTAAACAGTCAAATATTTGATGAAAATCATTGACCCACGAACCCACAAAATGCTTCAGAAAGTTCCAAAATGGACCATTTCCAGTTGTTGCATCTTTTAATTCTTTAGGATATGTTGAAGTGAAGCATCACTTCTGGTGCTTGAATAACCATGTTTAGAGACATTACCATGCTCTCAAGAGGCCAAAATGGCTAATTTTGTGATTTTGGAAAAGTGAATGAAAATGGGCCGCTTGGTACTTTTAAGGCCTTAAACACTCTTTTTGCCCCGCGGGCAGTGACTTACATAGCATTTGTAGTCATTTTCAATTCAATGTAAATGGTCAGATTTTTGATGAAAATCATTGACCCACCGAATCACAAAATGCTTCAGGAAGGCGCAAAATGGACCGTTTTCAATTGTTGCGTCTTTGAATTCTTTATGATATGTTGAAGTGAATCATCACTTTTGGTGCTTAAATAAGCATGTTTAGTGACATTGCCATGCTCTCAAGAGGCCAAAATGCCTAATTTTGTGATTTTGTAAAAGTGAATGAAAATGGGCCTCTTGGTACTATTAAGGCCTTAAACACTCTTTTTGCCCCGCTGGCAGTGACTTACATAGCATTTGTAGTCATTTTCAATTCAATGTAAATGGTCAGATTTTTGATGAAAATCATTGACCCACAGAATCACAAAATGCTTCAGGGAGGTCCACAATGAACCATTTTCAATTGCTGCATCTCTTAACTTTTTGTGAAGTGCTGAAGTGAATATTCACTTTTGGAGCTTAAATAAACATATTTAGAGACATTTCCATGCTCTCAATGGGGCCAAAGTTCATAATTTTGAGATTTTATAAAAGTGAATGAAAATGGCCGATTTGTTAACATGGAGGCCTTAAACAGTGTTTGTGTACTGCTGGAAATAATTTAAACATCATTTGGAGTCATTTTGAATTTAAGCTATAAGGTCATATTTTTGATAAAAATCATTGACCCACGAACTCACAAAATGCTTCAGAAAGGTTCAAAATGGACAATTTCCAGTTTTGCATCTTTTAATTCTTTATGATATATTGAAGTGAATCATCACTTTTGGTGCTTAAATAAGCATGTTTTGAGACATTGCCATGCTCTCAATTGGCCAAAATGCCTAATTTTTAGATTTTGTAAAAGTGAATGAAAATAGCCCGCTTGGTAACATTAAGGCCTTAAACACTGTTCATACCCTGCGGGGAGTGATTTAAACAGCATTTGGAGTATTTTGAATTCAAACTAAATGGTCAGATTTTTGGTGAAAATCATTGACCCAAGGACTCAAGAAGTGCCAGGAAGGTCCAAAATGGATCTTTTTAATTGTTGCACCTTTCAAATCTTTATGATTTGTTAAAGCAAATCATCACTTTTGGGTATCAAATAAACATATTTAGAGACAAGGCCATGCTATCAATGGGGCCAAAATTCATAGTTTTGAGATTTTATAAAAGTGAATGAAAGTGTCCGATTTGGTAACATTGAGGCCTTAAACAGTGTTTGTGCACTGCAGAAAGTGATGTAAACATAATTTGGAGTCATTTTCAATTCAAGCTAAACGGTAAAATTTTTGATGAAAATCATTGATCCACGGAATCACAAAATGCTTCAGAAAGGTGCAAAATGGGCCATTTTCAATTGTTGCATCTTTTAATTCTTTGTGATATGTTGAAGTGAATCATCACTTTTGGTTCTTAAATAAGCATGTTTAGAGACATTGCCATGCTCTCAAGAGGCCAAAATGCCTAATTTTGTGATTTTGTAAAATGAATGAATATGGCTCGCTTCGTACTCTTAAGGCCTTCAGCACTCTTTATACCCTGCGAGGAGTGACTTACACAGCAGTTGGATTCATTTTGATCTCAATATAAATGGTCAGATTTTTTGTGAAAATCATTGACCCACGGAATCACAAAATGCTTCAGGAAGGTCCAAAATGGATAGTTTTCAATTGTTGCATCTTTTAACTCTTTATGACGTGTTGAAGTGAATCATCACTTTTAGGTCTTAAATATGCATGTTTAGAGACATTCCCATGCTCTCAATGGGGCCAAAGTTCATAATTTTGAGATTTTATAAAAGTGAATGAAAATGGCCGACTTGTAAACATGGAGGCCTCAAACAGTGTTTGTGCAATGCAGGAAATGATTTAAACATCATTTGGAGTTATTTTGAATTTAAACTAGAAGGTCCAATTTTTTATGAAAATCATTGACCTACGGACTCAGAACATGCTTCAGAAAGGTATAAATTGGACCATTTCCAGTTGTTGCATCTTTTAATTCTTTATGATATGTTGAAGTGAATCTTCACTTTTGGTACTTAAAATGGCATGTTTAGAGACATTGCCATGCTCTCAATGGGTCAAAATGCCTCATTTTGTGATTTTGTAAAAGTGAATGAAAATGGGCTGCTTGGTACTATTAAGGCCTTAAGCACACTTTTTGCCCCGCGGGCAGTGACGTACACAGCATTTGTAGTCATTTTCAATACTATGTAAATGGTCAAATTTATGATGAAAATCATTGACCCACAGAATCAAAAAATGCTTCAGGGAGGTCCAAAATGAACTGTTTTCAATTGTTGCATGTCTTAACTTTTTCTGACGTGCTGAAGTGAATATTCACTTTGGAGCTTAAATAAACATAGAGACATTTCCATGCTCTCAATGGGGCCAAAGTTCATAATTTTGAGAATTTATAAAAGTGAATGAAAATGTCCGATTTGTTAACATGAAGGCCTTAAACAGTGTTTGTGCACAGCTGGAAATGATTTAAACATCATTTGGAGTCATTTTGAATTTAAGCTATAAGGTCATAATTTTGATGAAAATCATTGACCCACGAACTCACAAAATGCTTCAGAAAGGTTCAAAATGGACCATTTCCAGTTGTTGCATCTTTTAATTCTTTATGATATATTGAAGTGAATCATCACTTTTGGTGCTTAAATAAGCATGTTTTGAGACATTGCCATGCTCTCAATTGGCCAAAATGCCTAATTTTTAGATTTGTAAAAGTGAATGAAAATGGCCCGCTTGGTAACATTAAGGCCTTAAACACTGTTTATACCCTGCGGGGAGTGATTTAAACAGCATTTGGAGTATTTTAAATTCAAGCTAATTGGTCAGATTTTTGATGAAAAACATTGACCCATGGACTCAAGAAATGCTCGAGGAAGGTCCAAAATGGATCTTTTCAATTGTTGCATCTTTCAACTCTTTCTGATTTGTTAAAGCAAATCATCACTTTTGGGTCTCATATAAACATATTTAGAGACAAGGCCATGCTATCAATGGGGCCAAAATTCATAGTTTTGAGATTTTATAAAAGTGAATGAAAGTGTCCGATTTGGTAACATTGAGGCCTTAAACAGTGTTTGTGCACTGCAGGAAGTGATGTAAACATAATTTGGAGTAGTTTTCAATTCAAGCTAAACGGTCAAATTTTTGATGAAAATCATTGATCCACGGAATCACAAAATGCTTCAGAAAGGTGCAAAATGGGCCATTTTCAATTGTTGCATCTTTTAATTCTTTGTGATATGTTGAAGTGAATCATCACTTTTGGTTCTTAAATAAGCATGTTTAGAGACATTGCCATGCTCTCAAGAGGCCAAAATGCCTAATTTTGTGATTTTGTAAAAGTGAATGAATATGGCTTGCTTCGTACTCTTAAGGCCTTCAGCACTCTTTATACCCTGCGAGGAGTGACTTACACAGCATTTGGATTCATTTTGATCTCAATATAAATGGTCAGATTTTTTGTGAAAATCATTGACCCACGGAATGACAAAATGCTTCAGGAAGGTCCAAAATGGATGGTTTTCAATTGTTGCATCTTTTAACTTTTTATGACGTGTAGAAGTGAATCATCACTTTTAGGTCTTAAATATGCATGTTTAGAGACATTCCCATGCTCTCAATGGGGCCAAAGTTCATCATTTTGAGATTTTATAAAAGTGAATGAAAATGGCCGATTTGTAAACATGGAGGCCTCAAACAGTGTTTGTGCACTACAGGAAATGATTTAAACATCATTTGGAGTCATTTTGAATTTAAACTAAAAGGTTCAATTTTTTATGAAAATCATTGACCTACGGACTCAGAAAATGCTTCAGATAGGTCTAAATTGGACCATTTCCAGTTGTTGCATCTTTTAATTCTTTATGATATGTTGAAGTGAATCTTCACTTTTGGTACTTAAATTGGCATGTTTAGAGACATTGCCATGCTCACAATGGGTCAAAATGCCTCATTTTGTGATTTTGTAAAAGTGAATGAAAATGGGCTGCTTGGTACTATTAAGGCCTTAAGCACTTTTTTTGCCCCGCGGGCAGTGACGTACACAGCATTTGTAGTCATTTTCAATTCAATGTAAATGGTCAAATTTTTGATGAAAATCATTGCCCCACAGAATCACAAAATGCTTCAGGGAGGTCCAAAATGAACCGTTTTCAATTGTTGCATCTCTTAACTTTTTCTGACGTGCTGAAGTGAATATTCACTTTGGAGCTTAAATAAACATAGATACATTTCCATGCTCTAAATGGGGCCAAAGTTCATAATTTTGAGATTTTATAAAAGTGAATGAAAATGTCCGATTTGTTAACATGAAGGCCTTAAACAGTGTTTGTGCACAGCTGGAAATGATTTAAACATCATTTGGAGTCATTTTGAATTTAAGCTGTAAGGTCATATTTTTGATGAAAATCATTGACCCACGAACTCACAAAATGCTTCAGAAAGGTTAAAAATGGACCATTTCCAGTTGTTGCATCTTTTAATTCTTTATGATATATTGAAGTGAATCATCACTTTTGGTGCTTAAATAAGCATGTTTTGAGACATTGCCATGCTCTCAATTGGCCAAAATGCCTAATTTTTAGATTTTGTAAAAGTGAATGAAAATGGCCCGCTTGATAACATTAAGGCTTTAAACGCTGTTTATACCCTGCGTGGAGTGATTTAAACAGCATTTGGAGTATTTTAAATTAAAGCTAATTGGTCAGATTTTTGATGAAAATCATTGACCCCACGGACTGAAGAAATGCTCGAGGAAGGTCCAAAATGGATCTTTTAAATTGTTGCATCTTTCTACTCTTTATGAGTTGTTGAAGTGAATCATCACTTTTGGGTCTTAAATAAACGTGTTTAGAGACATTGCCACGCTCTCAATGGGGCCAAAATTCATAGTTTTGAAATTTTAAAAAAGTGAATGAAAATGGCCGATTTGGTAATATTGAGGCCTTAAACAGTGTTTGTGCACTGTGGGAAGTGATATCAACATCATTTGCAGTCATTATGAATTCAAGTTAAACAGTCAAATATTTGATGAAAATCATTGACCCACGAACCCACAAAATGCTTCAGAAAGTTCCAAAATGGACCATTTCCAGTTGTTGCATCTTTTAATTCTTTAGGATATGTTGAAGTGAATCATCACTTCTGGTGCTTGAATAACCATGTTTAGAGACATCACCATGCTCTCAAGAGGCCAAAATGGCTAATTTTGTGATTTTGGAAAAGTGAATGAAAATGGGCCGCTTGGTACTTTTAAGGCCTTAAACACTCTTTATACAATGCGGGGAGTGAGTTACACAGCATTTGGAGTCATTTTGAATTCAATGTAAATGGTCAGATTTTTGATGAAAATCATTGACCCACCGAATCACAAAATGCTTCAGGAAGGTGCAAAATGGACCGTTTTCAATTGTTGCGTCTTTGAATTCTTTATGATATGTTGAAGTGAATCATCACTTTTGGTGCTTAAATAAGCATGTTTAGAGACATTGCCATGCTCTCAAGAGGCCAAAATGCCTAATTTTGTGATTTAGTAAAAGTGAATGAAAATGGGCCTCTTGGTACTATTAAGGCCTTAAACACTCTTTTTGCCCCGCGGGCAGTGACTTACACAGCATTTGTAGTCATTTTCAATTCAATGTAAATGGTCAGATTTTTGATGAAAATCATTGAACCACGGAATCACAAAATGCTTCAGGAAGGTCCAAAATGGATAGTTTTCAATTGTTGCATCTTTTAACTCTTTATGACGTGTTGAAGTGAATCATCACTTTTAGGTCTTAAATATGCATGTTCCCATGCTCTCAATGGGGCCAAAGTCCATAATTTTGAGAATATATAAAAGTGAATGAAAATGGCTGATTTGTAAACATGGAGGCCTCAAACAGTGTTTGTGCACTGCAGGAAATGATTTAAACATCATTTGGAGTCATTTTGAATTTAAACTAGAAGGTCCAATTTTTTATGAAAATCATTGACCTACGGACTCAGAAAATGCTTCAGAAAGGTCTAAATTGGACCATTTCCAGTTGTTGCATCTTTTAATTCTTTATGCTATGTTGAAGTGAATCATCTCTTTTGGCGCTTAAATAAGCATGTTTAGAGACATTGCCATGCTCACAAAGGGCCAAAATATCTAATTTCTTGATTTTGTAAAAGTGAATGAAAATGGCCCGCTTGGTAACATTAATCCCTTCCCCGCCACGTAATGGTTACGTCCATGGCAGCGCCCGTGTGGCACCATGGACGTAACCATTACGTCCTGGAACTGGCAGTCGGGGGAAGCGCTAGCGCTTCCCCCAAGGGCCGCCCCCCCAGGCCAGGGCTGAAAGGGGAATCCCTTCCCCTTTCACCCCCACCCCCCCATGACATCAGCACGCAATCGCGCGCTGATTTCATGAAAGGGGGAAAGACGCGCTGGAAGCCATTTGCTTCCAGCGCGTCTAAGGGAGAAGGTGAGTTTTTCACCTTCGTGCAGGTGGGGGGGATGCCTCTGAAACAGGCATCGAGGGAAAGGAAAGGGTTTTCCTTTCCCTCGATGTCTCTTTGAGCATTCTTGCTGCCCGATCGCGATGCAATCGGGCAGCAGGAATGCCCACTAGACACCAGGGATTTGTGTATGTGTGTGTGCTTGTTTATAGTGTGGGGGGAGCGACACCTTGGGCAAGGGTCGCTCCCCTTTGGGGGGAAATGTATTTTTCGTCGTTTCTGCCCCCCTTGGGGACAGATTGGCCCTATTTTTAGGCCGATCTGCCCCCAAGGGGGGCAGAAAGCCACTAGACACCAGGGATTTTATTGTTGGTTTTTATTTTTTTGTGTTGGGGGCGGCCCCTTGGGCAAGGGTCGCCCCCAGGGGCCCACATGTATTTTTGGGCAGTTCTGCCCCCCTTGGGAGCAGATAGGCCTATTGATTTTAGGCCTTTCTGCCCCCAAGGGGGGCAGAATCCCAATAGCGCCAGAATATTATGTTTGTATGTGTGCTTTGTGTTGGGGGGGTGGCCCCTTGGGCAAGGGTTGCTTCCCCTGGGG
Organism: Pleurodeles waltl; assembly: GCF_031143425.1. Classification (NCBI taxonomy): domain Eukaryota; kingdom Metazoa; phylum Chordata; class Amphibia; order Caudata; family Salamandridae; genus Pleurodeles; species Pleurodeles waltl. The sequence goes on along the minus strand of NW_027150409.1, from coordinate 1,255,956 downwards.
GGGCAATGTATTTATCATTGTTTCTGCCTCCCTTGGGGGCAGATTGGCCTTATTTTTAGGCCAATCTGCCCCCAAGGGGGGCAGAAAGCCACTAGACACCAGGGATTTTATTGTAGATTTTTTTTATTTGTGTTGGGGGGTGGCCCCTTGGGCAAGGGTCGCCCCCAGACGCCGATATGTATTATTGGGCAGTTCTGGTAGTTCTGCCCCCCTTTTTTTTTAGGCCTTTCTGCCCCCAAGGGGGGCAGAATCCCAATAGCGCCAAGGATATTATATGTGTGTGTGTGTGCTTTGTGTGGGGTGGTGGCCCCTTGGACAAGGGTCGCTCCCCCTGGGGGCCAATGTATTTATTGCCGTTTCTGCCCCCCTTGGGGGCAGACTGACATTATTTTTAGGCCGATCTGACCCCAAGGGGGGCAGAAAGCCACTAGACACCAGCGATTTTATTGTTGTTTTTTTTTTTGTGTTGGGGGGGCGGCCCCTTGGGCAAGGGTCACCCCCAGGGCCGTATGTATTATTGGGTAGTTCTGCCCCCCTTGGGGGCAGATAGGCCTATGTTTTTTTTAGGCCTTTCTGCCCCCAAGGGGGACAAAATCCCCTAGCGCCAGGGATACTATATGTGTGTATGTGTGCTTTGTGTGGGGGTGTGGCCCCTTGGGCAAGGGTCGCTCCCCTTGGGGGGCCAATGTATTTATCACCATTTCTGCCCCCCTTGGGGGCAGATTGGCCTTATTTTTAGGCCGATCTGCCCCGAAGGGGGGCAGAAAGCCACTAGACACCAGGGATTTTATTGTTGTTGTTTTTTTTTTGTGTTGGGGGCGGCCCCTTGGGCAAGGGTCGCACCCAGGGGCCCGTATGTATTATTTGGTAGTTCTGCCCCCCTTGGGGGCAGATAGGCCTATTTTTTTTAGGCCTTTCTGCCCCCAAGGGGGGCAGAATCCCCATAGCGCCAGGGATACTATATGTGTGTGTGTGCTTTATGTGGTGGTCGCCCCCCCCAAAGAGTGCAATGTAATCTGGGCGATTTCTGCCCCCCCCCTTGGGGGTAGATTGGCCTATTTTTTTTTAGGCCCATCTTCCCCCAAGCAGAGAACACTAGACACAAGGGAAAATTAAAAAATGGTTGGTGGCGGAGTGTTTGTTAACTGGCGAAGTATTTGCTTTTATGATAATAACAGTTTTTCTCCTTTTTGTTCTAGTTCAAAGCTTTTGCTGACTTTGCTGTGGCTTGTTGCAGTTTTGGCAGTAGTTGTCCTGCGGTTTGCGTAGTTGCATGTTTTAGGTAAGTAAATAAATTTACTCTAAGTGAGAATTGTTGCCATGCATGAATGACATGTTTGTAGGTGGTGTACTGAATTCAGGATTGTGTGTGAAATTGTCCTTAAATTTATGCACAATGATTATTGTGTTGTTTTATGTCTAATTCGCTTTTTTTTTTTCTCTTTTTAGTGGGATATCGTTGGTGATTGCTGTGGCTGTGCAGAGTAGTTGCTGGTGAGTCAAGCTTTTTCAGGCAAGTGAGTAGTATAGTTTTTGAGTTTGTAACTCTTAGTGATAAAGCTATACTTTGTTACTTATCTTACACAGTGCTGGTTGTTGGTGGTATATTTGTCCAGTTAATTTTTGTAGGAAGGATCATGGTTAGCCGTAGGATGACCGCTCAGCAGGTTGTTAGTGTGCTTTTTGAGTCATCTTCTGACCACGAATATGAGACTGACTCTGCATCTGAGGCAGAGGAGGAAGTGCAGGATTCTGGAAGTGAATTTTCTGTCAGAGATGAATCATCTGATGATGAAGCCACTCTCAGTGCTGATGAAGTGCCTGTTTTAGAGGAGGACAGTGATGTGCCAATGGTGTAGGAGCCAGCGGCTGAAAGGCTTCCCATTGGAAGACCTGACACTTGGGTTGCACCAAACATGGAGCAGCCACAGTTGCCTGCGTTTACTGGTTTTCCAGGGTGTCGAGTTAATACGGAAAACTTTTTGCCCGTCAACTTTTTTGAGTTGTTTATGGATGATATATTTTTGGAAGAGATTGTTGAGCAGACTAATTTGTATGCAGAGCAGTTTTTGAGGGACAACGCTGGCAGACTTAGGCCACATTCTAGAGCTAGCCGGTGGATTCCCACAAATCTGGAAGAGTTGAAAAAGTTCTTGGGTTTAGCTTTTTTGATGGGCCTGATAAGGAAGCCACCGCTGTCTTCATATTGGTCTACTAGTCCCTTGATGGTAACTGCTATATTTCCTGCCGTCATGACTCGTAACCGGTATGAGCTTCTTCTTCGGATGTTGCATTTTGTAGATAATGCTTTAGCCTTGCCACAAGATCATCCTGATTCTGACCGTCTTTTTAAGATTAGACCTGTCCTTGATCATTTGGTAGATCGTTTTTCAGAGATCTATGTTCCAGGGAAATAAATATCTGTAGATGAGTCTTTGGTCCTGTTCAAGGGTCGTTTGGTTTTTAGGCAGTACATTCCTAGCAAGAGGTCACGGTATGGAATTAAATTGTATGTGCTGTCAGAAAGTAGTACAGGATTTGTTTATAATTTCTGGGTCTACACTGGTAGGGATTCCAATATTGACCCCCCTGGTTGTCCACCCACTTTTGGAGTTAGTGAGAAAATTGTGTGGGAACTTGGTAGAGGACTGTTTAACAAAGGTCACCATTTATATGTAGATAACTTCTACACTGGAGTTCGGTTGTTCAAGGAGTTGTTCAGAGTGGACACTGTTGCTTGTGGCACAATCCGCTCTTATCGGAAAGGCTATCCAAGAGAGGTTGTCTGTAAAAAACTTGAGAAGGGACAGTGCAGTGCCTTGCGGAATGATGAGCTGCTAGCTCTGAAATTTGTAGACAAGAGGGATGTATACATGCTAAGCACCATCCATGATGAGAGTACTTCACCTGTGGCTGTTTGGGGTCAGGTTGCCGAAGTGCGCAAACCTGTGTGCATCTTAGACTATAATATGCACATGGGTGGCGTTGATAGAGTAGATCAGAGGTTAGAACCTTACACTGCTGCTCGTAAGTCTTATGTGTGGTATAAGAAATTAGCGGTTCACTTGTTCCACTTGGCAACTTTTAATGCTTTTGTTGTGTTCAAGGATAGTTCTCCAGAGTCAAGGATGACATTTGTGAAATTTCAGGAGTCTATCATAGCTAGCCTTGTTGTGCTGGAACAGGCAAGAGTTCCTAGAGACGCAGTGATGGAGGATGTGGCTAGATTGAAAGATCGTCACTTTGCTGAGCACATTCCTCCCACGGCCCCAAAAAACTTTCCTGCTAAGAGATGTAGAGTCTGTGCTCGAAGAGGTATCAGGAAGGAGACTAGGATGTACAGCCCTGATTGTCCTTCAAAGCCTGGGCTGTGTGTGGGTGGCTGTTTCAGGAGCTACCACACACAGAAGAATTATTGGGAAATTCCGTGAGCGTAAACTGCTGTTTTATATTTTTATATGTTCGGTTTCATGTTGGCATTAGTCATGTATTCAGTTAGAGCTTTGTGTTGGTAGTTTTGTACTTATTTATGATTAGTGGTTTCTTTGTTGTTTAAAAACAAAAAAAAACGGATGGTATGTGTGGTGTGGCGCTTGGCTGGCGGTGTGCGTGGGGTGGCGCTTGGCTGGCGGTATGCGTGGGGTGGCGCTTGGCTGGTGGTGTGCGTGGGGTGGCGCTTGGCTGGCGGTGTGGGTGGGGTGGCGCTTGGCTGGCAGTGTGGGTGGGGTGGCGCTTGGCTGGCAGTGTGGGTGGGGTGACGCTTGGCTAGTGGTGTGCGTGGGGCTTGGCTGGTGGTGTGGGTGGGGTGGCGCTTGGCTGGCGGTGTGGGTGGGTGGGGTGGCACTTGGCTGGCGGTGTGGGTGGGGTGGCGCTTGGCTGGCGGTGTGCGTGGGGCTTGGCTTGTGGTGTGGGTGGGGTGGCGCTTGGCTGGTGGTGCCAGCCAAACGCCAGTCCACACACTCATTAGCTGGTGTGATTGCTGTATCAGGCATGTGGGCGTATGAAAGTGATGGGCCCTTGTCTGGCGCTGTCTGTGGATGCGAGTCTTGTAATGTGCTGGGCCCGTGGCTGGCGGCGTGAATGGTCGTGTGCATGTCATGTATGAAAGGTGTGTGAATGGACTGTAAAGCGGTTGGTGCCTTGTCGTGGCTTTACAGCTCACGAGCTGTGAGTCATTGGTTCAGTTTTTTGGCCTTTCAGTTATTACCAGTGCATTTCACTTTTGTGAAATCTCTTGTTAATAAAATTTGATCTACTGAACCATCACTCACCCTTGTGCGAAATCCAACCAGTATGTGTGGTACAAATGACAAAACCTGCTCCGCTGTAATCAGGCGTCGCAGCACACTTGAGACACGCTAGTTGTCTCAGGTGGGACCCCGATGATGAAGCATGCCACCAACTTGGTTGGTGGGTGAGGGGTCTTTTTCATATAACCTAAGTGCGTTTATTTCACAATTTTAGTGTTTGGCACATCACAGACGTATGTGGAAACATCAAAATGATATATTACAAAACTGCCTGTGTTTGGGGGGTAGGGGCCACCTGTGTTTTTGGTCCTGGGTGCGGCCTTCATCTAGGGAAACCTACCAAACCCATACATTTTTTAAAACTAGACACCCCAAGGAGTGCAGGGAGATGTGGCTTGCGTGGATCCCTCAACATTTTCTTACCCAGACGCCTCTGCAAACCGCAAAATTTGCTTAAAAAAGCATATTTTACTGACTTTTGTTTGTACGATCACCACTCCAGCACAAAATTCCTACTCCCCAGTGTTCCCCTCAGTCTCCCAAGTAAAATGACACCTCACTTATGTGGGTCCCCAAAGCAGAGTCAGTCTAAAGATGTATAAAAGAATATGTCCTTATAAACTCGCTGTGCTATCCCCTCTATCTCTACAAGTTTTGGGCCTTATTCTGTTGCAGGCACCTGGCCCACCCACACAAGTAAGGTATCATTTTTACCGGGAGACTTGGGGGAACGCAGGGTGGAAGGAAATTTGTGGCTCCCCACAGATTTCAGAACTTTCTGTCACCGAAATGTGAGGAAAACGTGTTTCTTTAGCCACATTTTGAGGTTTGCAAAGGATTCTGGGTAACAGAAGCTGGTCAGAGCCCCACAAGTCACCCCATCTTGGATTCCCCTAGGTCTCTAGTTTTAAAAAATGCACAGGTTTGGTGGGTTTCCCTAGGTGCCGGCTGAGCTAGAGGCCAAAATCCACAGGTAGGCACTGTTTTCTATGAAAACATTTGATGTGTCCAAGTTGTGTTTTGGGCCATTTCCTGTTGCGGGCGCTGGGCCTATCCACACAAGTGAGGTACCATTTTTATCAGGAGACTTGGGGGAACGCTGGATGGAAGGAAATGTGTGGCTCCTCTCAGATTCCAGAACTTTCTGTCACCATAATGTGAGGAAAATGTGTTTTTTAGCCAAATGTTGAGGTTTGCTAAGGATTCTGGGTAACAGAACCTGGTCAGAGCCCCACAAGTCACCCCATCTTGGATTCCCCATGTTCTCTTGTTTCAAAAATGCACAGGTTTGGTAGGTTTCCCAAGGTGCCGGCTGAGCAAGAGGCCAAAATCTACTGGTAGGCACTTTGCAAAAAACACCTCTGTTTTCTTTAAAAAAATGGGATGTGTCCACGTTGTGTTTTGGGGCGTTTCCTGTCGCGGGCGCTAGGCCTACCCACACAAGTGAGGTATCATTTTTATCGGGAGACTTCGAGGAACGCTGGGTGGAAGGAAATTTGTGGCTCCTCTCAGATTCCAGAACTTTCTGTCACCGAAATGTGAGGAAAATTTGTTTTTTTTAGCCAAATTATGAGGTTTGCAAAGGATTCCGGGTAACAGAGCCTGGTCAGAACCCCAAAAGTCATTCCATCTTGGATTCCCCTAGGTCTCTAGTTTTCAAAAATGCACAGGTTTGGTAGGTTTCCCTAGGTGCCAGCTGAGCTAGAGGCCAAAATCTACAGGTAGGCACTTTGCAAAAAACATCTCTGTTTTCTTTCAAAAAATGGGATGTGTCCACATTGTGTTTTGGGGCATATCCTGTCGCGGGCGCTAGGCCTACCCACACAAGTGAGGTATCATTTTTATCGGGAGACTTGGGGGATCGCTGGGTGGAAGGAAATCTGTGGCTCCTCTCAGATTCCAGAACTTTCTGTCACCGAAATGTGAGGCAAATGTGTTTTTTTAGCCAAATTTTGAGGTTTGCAAAGGATTCTGGGTAACAGAACCTGGTCAGAACCCCACAAGTTACCCCATCTTGGATTCCTCTAGGTCTCTAGTTTTAAAAAATGTACAGGTTTGGTAGGTTTCCTTAGGTGCCGGCTGAGCTAGAGGCCAAAATCTACAGGTAGGCACTTTGCAAAAAACACCTCTGTTTTCTTTCAAAAAATGGGATGTGTCCACGGTGTGTTTTGGGCAGTTTCCTGTCGCGGGCGCTAGGCCAACATACACAAGTGAGGTATCATTTTTATCGGGAGACTTGGGGGAACGCTGGGTGGAAGGAAATTTGTGGCTCCTCTCAGATTCCAGAACTTTCTGTCACCAAAATGTGAGGAAAATGTGTTTTTTTAGCCAAATGTTGAGGTTTGCAAAGGATTCTGGGTAACAGAACCTGGTCAGAACCCCACCAGTTACCCCATCTTGGATTCCCCTAGGTCTCTAGTTTTCAAAAATGCACAGGTTTGATAGGTTTCCCTAGTTGCCGGCTGAGCTAGAGGCCAAAATCTACAGGTAGGCACTTTGTAAAAAACACCTCTGTTTTCTTTCAAAAAATGGGATGTGTCCACGTTGTGTTTTGGGGCATTTCCTGTCGCGGGCGCTAAGCCTACCCACACAAGTGAGGTATCATTTTTATCGGGAGACTTGGCGGAACACTGGGTGGAAGGAAATTTGTGATTCCTCTCAGATTCCAGAACTTTCTGTCACCGAAATGTGAGGAAAATGTGTTTTTTAGCCAAATTTTGAGGTTTGCAAAGGAGTCTGGGTAACAGAACCTGGTCAGAACCCCACAAGTCACCCCATCTTGGATTCCCCTAGGTCTCTAGTTTTAAAAATGCACAGGTTTGGTAGGTTTCCCTAGGTGCCGGCTGAGCTAGAGGCCAAAATCTACAGGTAGGCACTTTGCAATACACCTGTGTTTTCTTTAAAAAAATGGGATGTGTCCACGTTGCGTTTTGGGGCGTTTCCTGTCGTGGTCGCTAGGCCTACCCACACAAGTGATGTATCATTTTTATCGGGAGACTTGGGGGAACATAGATAAGCAAAACAAGTATTAATGCCCCTTGTCTTTCTCTAAATGTTTCCTTCCAAATATAAGAGAGTGTGTAAAAAAGACATCTATTTGAGAAATGCCCTGTAATTCACATGCTAGTATGGTCACCCCGGAATTCAGAGATGTGCAAATAACCACTGATCCTCAACACCTTATCTTGTGCCCATTTTGGAAATACAAAGGTTTTCTTGATAGCTCTTTTTCACTCTTTATATTTCAGAAAATGAATTGCCGTATACCCGGTATAGAATGAAAACGCACTGCAGGGTGCAGCTCATTTATTGGCTCTGGGTACCTAGGGTTTCTTAATGAACCTACAAGCCCTATATATCCCCGCAACCAGAGGAGTCCAGCAGATGTAACGGTATATTGCTTTCGAAAATCTGACATTGCAGGAAAAAGTTACAGAGTAAAACGTAGAGAAAAATTTATGTTTTTTTCACCTCAATTTCAATATTTTTCATTTTCAGTTGTTGTTTTCTGTAGGAAACCCTTGTAGGATCTACACATATTACCCCTTGCTGAATTCAGAATTTTATCTACTTTCAGAAATGTTTAGCTTTCTAGGATCCAGCATTGGTTTCACAACCATTTCTGTCACTAACTGGAAGGAGGCTGAAAGCGCAAAAAATATTAAAAATGGGGTATGTCCCAGTAAAATGCCAAAATTGTGTTGAAAAATTTGGTTTTCTGATTCAAGTCTGCTTGTTCCTGAAAGCTGGGAAGAGGGTGATTTTAGCACCGCAAACCCTTTGTTGATGCCATTTTCAGGGGAAAACCCACAAGCCTTCATCTGCAGCCCTTTTTTTCAATTTTTTTGAAAAAAACGAAAATCTCACTGTATTTTGTCTAATATCTTGGTCTCTTTCAGGGGAACCCACAAAGTCTGGGTACCTCTATAATCCCTAGGATGTTGGAAAAAAAGGACGCAAATTTGGCGTGGGTAGCTTATGTGGACAAAAAGTTATGAGGGCCTAAGCGCGAACTGCCCCAAATAGCCAAAAAAAGGCTTGGCACCTGAGGGGGAAAAGGCCTGGCAGCGAAGGGGTTAAGGCCTTAAACACTGTTTATACCCTGCAGGGAGTGATTTAAACAGAATTTGGTGTATTTTGGATTCAAGCTAAATGGTCAGATTTTTGGTGAAAATCCTTGACCCACAGACTCAAGAAATGCTCCAGGAAGGTCCAAAATGGATATTTTTCAGTTGTTGCATCTTTTAACACTTTATGACTGGTTGAAGCACATCATCATTTTTGGGTCTTAAATAAACGTATTTAGATACATTGCCATGCTCTCAATGGGGCCAAAATTCATAATTTTGAGATTTTATAAAAGTGAATGAAAATGTCCGATTTGGCAACATTGAGGCCTTAAACAGTGTTTATGTACTGCAGGAAGTGATATAAACATCATTTGGAGTCATTTTGAATTCAAGCTAAACGGTCACATTTTTTATAAAAATCACTGACCCAGGGAATCACAAAATGCTTCAGGAAGGTGCAAAATGGACCGTTTTCAATTGTTGCGTCTTTTAATTCTTTATGATATGTTGAGGTGAATCATCACTTTTTTTGTGCTTAAATAAGCATGTTTAGAGACATTGCCATGCTCTCAAGAGGCCAAAATGCCTAATTTTGTGATTTTGTAAAAGTGAATGAATATGGCTCGCTTGGTACTCTTAAGGCCTTAAGCACTCTTTATACCCTGCGGGGAGTGACTTACACAGCATTTGGATTCATTTTGAACTCAATATAAATGGTCAGATTTTTTATGAAAATCATTGACCCACGGAACCACAAAATGCTTCAGGAAGGTCCAAAATGGACAGTTTTCAATTGTTGAATCTTTTACCTCTTTATGACGTGTTGAAGTGAATCATCACTTTTGGGTCTTAAATAAGTGTGTTTGGAGACTTTACCATGCTCTCAATGGGGCCAAAGTTCATAATTTTGAGATTTTATAAAAGTGAATGAAAATGGCTGATTTGGTATCATTGAGGCCTTAAACAGTGTTTGTGCACTGCAGGAAGTGATGTAAACATCATTTGGAGTCATTTTGAATTCAAGCTAAACGGTCAAATTTTTTATGAAAATCATTGACCCACAAACTCACAAAATGCTTCAGAAAGGTCCAAAATTGAACTTTTCCAGTTGTTGCATCTTTTAAATTTATGCTATGTTGAAGTGAATCATCACTTTTGGCACTTAAATAAGCATGTTTAGAGACATTGCCATGCCCTCAAAGAGCCAAAATGCCTAATTTCTTGATTTTTTAAAAGTGAATGAAAATGGCCCGCTTGGTAACATTAAGGCTTTAAACACTGTTTATACCCTGCGGGGAGTGATTTAAACAGAATTTGGTGTATTTTGAATTCAAGCTAAATGGTCAGATTTTTGGTGAAAATCATTGACCCACAGACTCGAGAAGTGCTTCAGGAAGGTCCAAAATTGATATTTTTCACTTGTTGCATCTTTTAACACTTTATGACTGGTTGAAGCAAATCATCATTTTGGGTCTTAAATAAACGTATTTAGAGACATTGCCATGCTCTCAATGGGGCCAAAATTCATAATTTTGAGATTTTATAAAAGTGAAAGAAAATGTCCAATTTGGCAACATTGAGGCCTTAAACAGTGTTTATGCACTGGGGAAGTGATATAAACATCATTTGGAGTCATTTTGAATTCAAGCTAAACGGTCACATTTTTTATGAAAATCATTGACCCACGGAATCACAAAATGCTTCAGGAAGGTGCAAAATGGACCGTTTTCAATTGTTGCGTCTTTTAATTCTTTATGATATGTTGAAGTGAATCATCACTTTTGGTGCTTAAATAAGCATGTTTAGAGACATTGTCATGCTCTCAAGAGGCCAAAGTTCATAATTTTGAGATTTTATAAAAGTGAATGAAAATGGGCCGCTGAGTACTATCAAGGCCTTAAACACTCTTTACACCCTGTGGGGAGTGACTTACACAGCATTTGGAGTCATTTTGAATTCAATATAAATGGTCAGATTTGTGATGAAAATCATTGACCCACGGAATCACAAAATGCTTCAGGGAGGTCCAAAATGGACCGTTTTCAATTGTTGCATCTCTTAACTCTTCAAGACGTGCTGAAGTGAATAATCACTTTTGGCGCCTAAATAAACAAATTTAGAGACATTTCCATGCTCTCAATGGGGCCAAAGTTCATAATTTTGAGAGTTTATAAAAGTGTATGAAAATGGCCGATTTGTTAACAAGGAGGCCTTAAACAGTGTTTGTGCACTGCGGGAAGTGATATAAACATCATTTGGAGTAATTTTGAATTCAAGCTAAACAGTGAAATGTTTGATGAAAATTATTGACCGACAGGCTCACAAAATGCTTCTGAAAGGTCCAAAATGGACCATTTTGAATTGTTGCATCTTTTAATTCTTTATGATATGTTGAAGTGAATCATCACTCTTGGGGCTTTAATAAGCATGTTTAGAGACATTGTCATTCTCTCAAGTGGCCAAAATGCTTAATTTTGTGATTTTGTAAAAGTGAATTAAAATGACCTGCTTGGTAACATTAAGGCCTTACACACTGTTTATACCCTGCGGGTTTGATTTAAACAGCATTTGAAGTCATTCTGAATTCAAGCTAAATGGGCAGATTTTTGATGAAAATCATTGACCTGCGGACTCAAGAAATGCTTCAGGAAGGTCCAAAATGGAGCATTTCCATGTGTTGCATCTTTTAATTCTTTATGATATGTTGAAGTGAATCATCATTTTTGGTGCTTAAATAAGCATGTTTAGAGACATTGCCATGCTCTCAATGGTCCATAATGCCTAATTGTTTGATTTTCGAAAAGTCAATGAAAATGGCCCACTTGGTAACATTAAGGCCTTAAACACTGTTTATACCCTGTTGGGAGTGATTTAAACAGCATTTGGAGTATTTTGAATTCAAACTAAATTATCAGATTTTTGATGAAAATCATTGACCCATGGACTCAAGAAATGCTCCAGGAAGGTCCAAAATGGATCTTTTTCAATTGTTGCATATAATAACTCTTTCTGACTTGTTGATGTGAATCATCACTTTTGGGTCTTAAATAAACGTGTTTAGAGACATTGCCATGCTCTCAATGGGGCCAAAATTCATAGTTTTTTGAGATTTTATAAAAGTAAATGAAAATGGCCAATTTGGTAACATGGAGGCCTTAAACAGTGTTTGTGCACTGCGGGAAGTGATATAAACATAATTTGGAGTCATTTTGAATTTAAGATATAAGGTAAAAAAAATTATGAAAATCATTGAACCACAGAGTCACAAAATGCTTCAGAAAGGTCTAAATTTGCCCATTTCCAGTTGTTGCATCTTTTAATTCTTTATGATGTGTTGAAATGAGCCATCACCTTTGGTTGTTAAAATAAGCATGTTTAGAGACATTGCCATGCTCTCAATGGGCCAAAATGCCTAATTGTTTGATTTTGTAAAAGTGAATGAAAATGGCCCGCTTGGTAACATTAAGGCCTTAAACACTGTTTATACCCTTCGGGGAGTGATTTAAACAACATTTGGAGTATTTTGAATTCAAACTAAATAGTCAGATTTTTGGTGAAAATCTTTGACCCAAGGACTCAAAAAGTGCCAGGAAGTTCCAAAATGGATCTTTTCAATTGTTGCACCTTTCAAATCTTTATGATTTGTTAAAGCAAATCATCACTTTTGGGTCTTAAATAAACCTATTTAGAGACATTGCCATGCTCTCAATGGGGCCAAAATTCATAGTTTTGAGATTTTATAAAAGTGAATGAAATTGTCCGATTGTGGTAACATTGAGGCCGTAAACAGTGTTTGTGCACTGCGGGAAGTGATGTAAACATAATTTTGAGTCATTTTGAATTCAAGCTAAACGGTCAAATTTTTGATGAAAATCATTGATCCACGGAATCACAAAATGCTTCAGAAAGGTGCAAAATGGGCCATTTTCAATTGTTGCATCTTTTAATTCTTTGTGATATGTTGAAGTGAATCATCACTTTTGGTTCTTAAATAAGCATGTTTAGAGACATTGCCATGCTCTCAGGCCAAAATGCCTAATTTTGTGATTTTGTAAAAGTGAATGAATATGGCTCGCTTTGTACTCTTAAGGCCTTAAGCACTCTTTATACCCTGCGGGGAGTGACTTATACAGCATTTGGATTCATTTTGATCTCAATATAAATGGTCAGATTTTTTTATGAAAATCATTGACCCCCGGAATCACAAAATGCTTCAGGAAGGTCCAAAATGGATAGTTTTCAATTGTTGCATCTTTTAACTCTTTATGACGTGTTGAAGTGAATCATCACTTTTGGGTCTTAAATAAGCATTTTTAGAGACATTCCCATGCTCTCAATGGGGCCAAAGTTCATAATTTTGAGATTTTATAAAAGTGAATGAAAATGGCCGATTTGTAAACCTGGAGGCCTTAAACAGTGTTTGTGCACTGCAGGAAATGATTTAAACATCATTTGGAGTCATTTTGAATTTAAACTAGAAGGTCCAATTTTTGATGAAAAACATTGACCTACGGACTCAGAAAATGCTTCAGAAAGGTCTAAATTGGACCATTTCCAGTTGTTGCATCTTTTAATTCTTTATGATATGTTGAAGTGAATCTTCACTTTTGGTACTTAAATTGGCATGTTTAGAGACATTGCCATGCTCTCAATGGGTCAAAATGCCTAATTGTTTGATTTTGTAATAGTGAATGAAAATGGCCCGCTTGGTAACATTATGGCCTTAAACACTGTTTATACCCTGTGGGGAGTGATTAAAACAGCATTTGGAGTATTGTGAATTCAAGCTAAATGGTCAGATTTTTTATGAAAATCATTGACCCACGGACTCAAGAAATGCTCCAGGAAGGTCCAAAATGAATCGTTTTCAATTGTTGCATATTTTAACTCTTTATGACGTGCTGAAGTGAATCATCAATTTTGGGTCTTAAATAAACATGTTTAGAGACATTGCCATGCTCTCAATTTGGCTGAAATTCATAGTTTTGAAATTTGATAAAAGTGAATTAAAATAGCCAATTTGGTATCATTGAGGCCTTAAACATTGGTTTGTGCACTACGGGAATTGATGTAAACATCATTTGGAGTCATTTTGAATTCAAGCGAAACAGTCAAATTTTTGATGAAAATCATTGACCCACGAACTCACAAAATGTTTCAGAAAGGTCCAAAATTGAACTTTTCCAGTTGTTGCATCATTTAATTCTTTATGCTATGTTGAAGTGAATCATCTCTTTTGGCGCTTAAATAAGCATGTTTAGAGACATTGCCATGCTCTCAAAGGGTCAAAATGCCTAATTTCTTGATTTTGTAAAAGTGAATGAAAATGGCCCGCTTGGTAACATTAAGGCCTTAAACACTGTATATACCCTGCGGGGAGTGATTTAAACTGAATTTGGTGTATTTTGAATTCAAGCTAAATGGTCAGATTTTTTGTGAAAATCCTTGACCCACAGACTCAAGAAATGCTCCAGGAAGGTCCAAAATGGATATTTTTCAGTTGTTGCATTTTTTAACACTTTATGACTGGTTGAAGCAAACCATTTTTTTTGGGTCTTAAATAAACGTATTTAGAGACATCGCCATGCTCTCAATGGGGCCAAAATTCATAATTTGGAGATTTAATCAAAGTGAATGAAAATGTCCGATTTGGCAACATTGAGGCCTTAAACAGTGTTTATGCACTGCGGGAAGTGATATAAACATCATTTGGAGTCATTTTGAATTCAAGCTAAACAGTCACATTTTTTATGAAAATCATTGATCCATGGAATCACAAAATGCTTCAGGAAGGTGCAAAATGGACCGTTTTCAATTGTTGCGTCTTTTAATTCTTTATGATATGTTGAGGTGAATCATCACTTTTTTTGTGCTTAAATAAGCATGTTTAGAGACATTGCCATGCTCTCAAGAGGCCAAAATGCCTAATTTTGTGATTTTGTAAAAGTGAATGAATATGGCTCGCTTGGTACTCTTAAGGCCTTTAGCACTCTTTATACCCTGCGGGGAGTGACTTACACAGCATTTGGATTCATTTTGAACTCAATATAAATGGTCAGATTTTTTATGAATATCATTGACCCACGGAATCACAAAATGCTTCAGGAAGGTCCAAAATGGACAGTTTTCAATTGTTGAAATTTTTAACTCTTTATGACGTGTTGAAGTGAATCATCACTTTTGGGTCTTAAATAAACTTGTTTAGAGACATTCCCATGCTCTCAATGGGGCCAAAGTTCATAATTTTGAGATTTTATAAAAGTGAATGAAAATGGCTGATTTGGTATCATTGATGCCTTAAACAGTGTTTGTGCACTGCGGGAAGTGATGTAAACATCATTTGGAGTCATTTTGAATTCAAGCTAAACTGTCAAATTTTTGATGAAAATCATTGACCCACAAACTCACAAAATGCTTCAGAAAGGTCCAAAATGGAACTTTTCCAGTTGTTGCATCTTTTAATTCTTTATGCTATGTTGAAGTGAATCATCACTTTTGGCGCATAAATAAGCATGTTTAGAGACATTGCCATGCCCTCAAAGGGCCAAAATGCCTAATTTCTTGATTTTGTAAAAGTGAATGAAAATGGCCCGCTTGGTAACATTAAGGCCTTAAACACTGTTTATTCCCTGCGGGGAGTGATTTAAACAGAATTTGGTGTATTTTGAATTCAAGCTAAATGGTCAGATTTTTGGTGAAAATCCTTGACCCACAGACTAAAGAAATGCTCCAGGAAGGTCCAAAATGGATATTTTTCAGTTGTTGCATCTTTTAACACTTTATGACTGGTTGAAGCAAATCATCATTTTGGTTCTTAAATAAATGTATTTAGAGACATTGCCATGATCTCAATGGGGCTAAAATTCATAATTTTGAGATTTTATAAAAGTGAATGAAAATGTCCGATTTGGCAACATTGAGGCCTTAAACAGTGTTTATGCACTGAGGGAAGTGATATGAACATCATTTGGAGTCATTATGAATTCAAGCTAAACAGTCACATTTTTTATGAAAATCATTGACCCACGTAATCAAAAAATGCTTCAGGAAGGTGCAAAATGGACCGTTTTCAATTGTTGCGTCTTTTAATTCTTTATGATATGTTGAAGTGAATCATCACTTTTGGTGCTTAAATAAGCATGTTTAGAGACATTGTCATGCTCTCAAGAGGCCAAAGTTCATGATTTTGAGATTTCATAAAAGTGAATGAAAATGGGCTGCTCGGTACTATTAAGGCCTTAAACACTCTTTATACCCTGTGGGGAGTGACTTACACAGCATTTGGAGTCATTTTGAATTCAATATAAATGGTCAGATTTTTGATGAAAATCATTGACCCACGGAATCACAAAATGCTTCAGGGAGGTCCAAAATGGACCATTTTCAATTGTTGCATCTCTTAACTCTTCAAGACGTGCTGAAGTGAATAATCACTTTTGGTGCCTAAATAAACATATTTAGAGACATTTCCATGCTCTCAATGGGGCCAAAGTTCATAATTTTGAGAATTTATAAAAGTGTATGAAAATGGCCGATTTGTTAACAAGGAGGCCTTAAACAGTGTTTGTGCACTGCGGGAAGTGATATAAACATAATTTGGAGTCATTTTGAATTCAAGCTAAACAGTCAAATTTTTTATGAAAATTATTGACCAACGGGCTCACAAAATGCTTCTGAAAGGTCCAAAATGGACCATTTTGAATTGTTGCATCTTTTAATTCTTTATTATATGTTGAAGTGAATCATCACTTTTGGAGCTTTAATAAGCATCTTTAGAGACATTGTCATTCTCTCAAGTGGCCAAAATGCTTAATTTTGTGATTTTGGAAAAGTGAATGAAAATGACTTGCTTGGTAACATTAAGGCCTTAAACACTGTTTATTCCCTGCGGGGTTTGATTTAAACAGCATTTGAAGTCATTCTGAATTCAAGCTAAATGGTCAGATTTTTGATGAAAATCATTGCCCTGCGGACTCAAGAAATGCTTCAGGAAGGTCTAAAATGGAGCATTTCCATTTGTTGCATCTTTTAATTCTTTATGATATGTTGAAGTGAATCATCACTTTTGGTGCTTAAATAAGCATGTTTAGAGACATTGCCATGCTCTCAATGGGTCAAAATGCCTAACTGTTTGATTTTGTAAAAGTGAATGAAAATGGCACGCTTGGTAACATTATGGCCTTAAACACTGTTTATACCCTGTGGGGAGTGATTTAAACAGCATTTGGAGTATTGTGAATTCAAGCTAAAAGGTCAGATTTTTGATGAAAATCATTGACCCACGGACTCAAGAAATGCTCCAGGAAGGTCCAAAATGAATCGTTTTCAATTGTTGCATATTTTAACTCTTTATGACGTGCTGAAGTGAATCATCACTTTTGGGTCTTAATTAAACATGTTTAGAGACATTGCCATGCTCTCAATTTGGCCAAAATGTATAGTTTTGAAATTTTAGAAAAGTGAATGAAAATGGCCAATTTGGTATCATTGAGGCCTTAAACAGTGTTTGTGCACTACGGGAAATGATGTAAACATTATTTGGAGTCATTTTGAATTCAAGCTAAACAGTCAAATTTTTTATGAAAATCATTGACCCACGAACTCACAAAATGTTTCAGAAAGGTCCAAAATGGAAGTTTTCCAGTTGTTGCATCTTTTAATTCTTTATGCTATGTTCAAGTGAATCATCTCTTTTGGCGCTTAAATAAGCATGTTTAGAGACATTGCCATGCTCTCAAAGGGCCAAAATGCCTAATTTCTTGATTTTGTAAAAGTGAATGAAAATGGCCCGCTTGGTAACATTAAGGCCTTAAACACTGTTTATACCCTGCGGGGAGTGATTTAAACAGAATTTGGTGTATTTTGATTTCAAGCTAAATGGTCAGATTTTTGGTGAAAATCCTTGACCCACAGACTCAAGAAATGCTCCAGGAAGGTCCAAAATGGATATTTTTCAGTTGTTGCATCTTTTAACACTTTATGACTGGTTGAAGCAAACCATCATTTTTGGGTCTTAAACAAATGCATTTAGAGACATTGCCATGCTCTCAATGGGGCCAAAATTCATAATTTTGAGATTTTATCAAAGTGAATGAAAATGTCCGATTTGGCAACATTAAGGCCTTAAACAGTGTTTATGTACTGCGGGAAGTGATATAAACATCATTTGGAGTCATTTTGAATTCAAGCTAAACAGTCACATTTTTTATGAAAATCATTGACCCAGGGAATCACAAAATGCTTCAGGAAGGTGAAAAATGGACTGTTTTCAATTGTTGCGTCTTTTAACACTTTATGACTGGTTGAAGCAAACCATCATTTTTGGGTCTTAAATAAACGTATTTAAAGACATTGCCATGCTCTCAAGAGGCCAAAATGCCTAATTTTGTGATTTTGTAAAAGGTAATGAAAATGACCTGCTTGGTAAGATTAAGGCCTTAAACACTGTTTATACCCTGCGGGGTTTGATTTAAACAGCATTTGAAGTCATTCTGAATTCAAGCTAAATGGTCCGATTTTTGATGAAAATCATTGCCCTGCGGACTCAAGAAATGCTTCAGGAAGGTCCAAAATGGAGCATTTCCATTTGTTGCATCATTTAATTCTTTATGATATGTTGAAGTGAATCATCACTTTTGGTGCTTAAATAAGCATGT
Source organism: Pleurodeles waltl (assembly GCF_031143425.1). NCBI lineage: Eukaryota > Metazoa > Chordata > Amphibia > Caudata > Salamandridae > Pleurodeles > Pleurodeles waltl. Next base: position 1,237,980 of record NW_027150409.1, on the reverse strand, counting down.
TTAGAGACATTACCATGCTCTCAATGGGCCAAAATGCAAAATTTTTTGATTTTCTAAAAATGAATGAAAATGGCCCGCTTGGTAACATTAAGGCCTTAAACACTGTTTATACCCTGTGGGGAGTGATTTAAACAGCATTTAGAGTCATTTTGAATTCAAGCAACATGGTCAGATTTTTGATGAAAATCATTGACCCACGAACTCAAGAAATGCTCCAGGAAGGACCAAAATGGATCTTTTTCAATTGTTGCATATAATAACTCTTTATGACTTGTTGAAGTGAATCATCACTTTTGGGTCTTAAATAAATGTGTTTAGAGACATTGCCATGCTCTCAATGGGGCCAAAATTCATAGTTTTGAGATTTTATAAAAGTTAATGAAAATGTCCCTTTTTTGTAATAATGAGACCTTCAACAATGCATAAATGTTCCGAAAAGTGATTTTAACATCTTTTGGAATCATTTTAGATTCAAACAAAAAGTAAGATTTTTAATGAAAATCGATGACCCACGGACTTACGAAATGCTTTAGGAAGTTCCTAAATGCACAGTTTTCAATTGTTGCATCTTTTAACTCTTTATAACTTGCTGAAGTGAATCATCACTTTTGGAGCTTAAATGATCAGGTTTTTTGCCATTTTCATGATCTCAAAGGTCGAAAGTGAATAGTTCTGAGATTTTCTAAAAGTGAAAGAAAATGGCTGAATTGGTAACATTGATGCCTTAACTAGTGTTTGTGCACTGCAGTAATTGATTTAAACATAATTTGGAGTCATTTTGAATTCATACAAAAAGGTCAATTTTTTTGCTGAAAATCATTGACCCACGGACTCACGAAATGTTTCAGAAAGGTCCAAAATGGACAGTTTTCAATTGTTGCATCTTTTAACTCTTTATGACGTGTTGAAGTGTAAATGCATAGTTTTGAGATTTTATAAAAGTGAATAAAAATTGCCTTTTTTGTAATAATGGGGCCTTAAGCAGTGCTTAAACATTCCGGAAGTGATTTGACCATCTTTTGGAGTCATTTTGGAGTCAAGCAAAAAGTAATATTTTTACTGAAAATTGATGACCAACGGACTTACGAAATGCTTAAGGAAGTTCCTAAATGGACCGTTTTCAATTGTTGCATTTTTTAACTCTTTATGACTTGCTGAAGTGATTCATCACTTTTGGAGCTTAAATAAACAGGTTCTTTGCCATTTTCATGATCTCAAAGTTCAAAAGTGTATAGTTCTGAGATTTTGTAAAAATGAAAGAAAACGGCTGATTTAGTAACATTGAGGCCTGAACCAGTATTTGTGCACTGCAGTAAGTTATTTAAACATAATTTGGAGTCATTTTGAATTCAAGGAAAAAAAAAAAAATTTTGTTGAAAATCATTGACCAACGGACTCGCGAAATGTTTCTGAAAGGTCCAAAATGGACAGTTTTCAATTGTTGCATCTTTTAATTTTTTTATGATATGTTGAAGTGAACCATCACATTTGGGGTTTAAATAAGCATGTTTAAAGACATTGCCATGCGCTCAGGCGGCTGAAAAGCCTAATTTTCTTTATTTTGTAAAAGTGAATAAAAATGGCACGCTTGGTAACATTAAGGCCTTAAACACTGTTTATACCCTGCGGGAGTGATTTAAACAGCATTTGGAGTATTTTGAATTCAAGCTAAATGGACAGACTTATGTTGAAAATCATTGACCCACGGACTCAAGACATGCTCCAGGAAGGTCCAAAATGGATCTTTTTCAATTGTTGCATCTTTTAAATCTTTAAGACTTGTTGAAGTGAATCATCACTTTTGGGTCTCAAATAAACGTGTTTAGAGACATTGACATGCTCTCAATGCGGACAAAAGTCATATTTTTGAGATTTTACAAAAGTGAATGAAAATGTCCGATTTGGTAACATTGAGGCCTTAAACAGTGTTTGTGCACTGCGGGAAGTGATATAAACATCATTTGGAGTCATTTTCAATTCAAGCTAAACAGTCAAATTGTTTATGAAAATCATTGACCCACGGACTCACAAAATGCTTCAGAAAGGTCCAAAATGGACCCTTATCACTTGTTGCATCAGAAAGTCTAAATTGTGCCATTTTCAGTTGTTGCATCTTTTAATTCTTTATGATATGTTGAAGTGACTCATCACTTTTGGTGCTTAAATAAGCATTTTTAGAGACATTGCCATGCTCTCAATGGGCCAAAATGCCTAATTTTGGGATTTTGTAAAATTGAATGAAAATGGCCCGCTGGTGACATTAAGGCCTTAAACACTGTTTATACCATGCGGGGAGTGATTTAAACAGCATTTGGAGTATTTAGAATTCAAGCTAAATGGTCAGATTTTTTATGAAAATCATTGACACACGGACTCAAGAAATGCTCTAGGAAGGTCCAAAATGGATCTTTTTCAATTGTTGCATATTATAACTCTTTATGACTTGTTGAAGTGAATCATCACTTTTGGGTCTTAAATAAACGTGTTTAGAGACATTGCCATGCTCTCAATGGGGCCAGAATTCATAGTTTTGAGATTCTATAAAAGTGAATGAAAATGGCCGATTTGGTATCATTGAGGCCTTAAACAGTGTTTGTGCACTGCGGGAAGTAATGTAAACATCATTTGGAGTCATTTTGAATTCAAGCTAAACTGTGAAATTTTTGATGAAAATCATTGACCTACGGAATCACAAAATGCTTCAGAAAGGTCCAAAGTAGACCGTTTTCAATTGTTGCATATTTTAGTTCTTATTGATATGTTGAAGTGTATCATCACTTTTGGGGCCTAAATAAGCATGTTTAGAGATATTGCCATGCTCTGAGGAGGCCAAAATGCCTAATTTTGTGAATGAAAATGGCCAGCTAGGTCATATTAAGGCCTTAAACACTGTTTATACCCTGCTGGGAGTGATTTACACAGCATTTGGAGTCATTTTGAATTCAAGATAAATGGTCAGAATTTTGATGAAAATCATTGACCCACGGAATCATAAAATGCCTCAGGAATGTCCAAAATGGACAGTTTTCAATTGTTGCAACTTTTAACTCTTTGTGACATGTTGAAGTGAATCATCACGTTTGGGTCTTAAATAAACATATTTAGAGACATTTCCATTCTCTCAATGGGGGCTAAAGGTCATAGTTTTGAGATTTTATAAAAGTGAATGATAATGGCCGATTTGTTAACATGGAGGCCTTAAACAGTGTTTGTGCCCTGCGGGAAATGATTTAAACATCATTTGAAGTAATTTTGTATTCAAGCTAAACAGTCATATATTTTATAAAAAGTATTGACCCACTGCCTTACAGAATGCTTCAGAAAGGTCCAAAATGGAAGTTTCCAGTTGTTGCATCTTTTAATTCTTTCTGACATGTTGAATTGAATCATCACTTTTGGCGCTTCAATAAGCATGTTTAGAGACATTGCCGGGCTCTCAATGGGCCAAAATGCCTATTTTTTTGATTTTCTAAAAGTGAATGAAAATGGCCGATTTGCTAACATTGAGGCCTTAAGCAGTGTTTGTGTACTGCGGGAGGTGATATAAACATAATTTGGAGTCATTTTGAATTCAAGCTAAACAGTCAAATTTTTTAGGAAAATCATTGACCGACGGACTCACAAAATGCTTCAGGATGGTCCAAAATAGAGCATTTCCAGTTGCTGCATCTTTTAATTCTTTATGATATGTTGAAGTGATTCATCACTTTTGGTGCTTAAAGAAGCATGTTTATAGACATTGCCATGCTCTCAATGGGCCAAAATGCCCACATTTTTGATTTTCTAAAAGTGAATGAAAATGGCCCGCTTGGTAACATTAAGGCCTTAAACACTGTTTATACCCTGCGGGAGTGATTTAAACAGCATTTAGAGTATTTTGAATTCAAGCTAAATGGACAGACTTATGTTGAAAATCATTGACCCACGGACTCAAGACATGCTCAAGGAAGGTCCAAAATGTATCTTTTTCAATTGTTGCATCTTTTAAATCTTTAAGTCTTGTTGAAGTGAATCATCACTTTTGGGTCTCAAATAAATGTGTTTAGAGACATTGACATGCTCTCAATGGGGCCACAATTCATGGTTTTGAGATTTTATAAAACTGAATCAAAATGGCCGATTTGGTAACTATGAGTCCTTAAACAGTGTTTGTGCACTGCGGGATGTGATTTAAACATCATTTGGACTCATTTTGAATTGAAGCTAAATGGTCAGATTTTTCATTAATGTCATTGACCCATGGACACACAAAATTCTTCAGGAAGGTCCAAAATTGACTATTTTCAATAGTTGCATCTTTTAACTCTTTATGACGTGTTCAAGTGAATAATCAATTTTGGGTCTTAAATAAACGTGTTTACAGACATTGCCATGCTCTCAATGCAGACAAAAGTCATATTATTGAGATTTTATAAAAGTGAATGAAAATGGCCGATTTGGTAACAATGAGGCCTTAAAAAGTGTTTGTGCACTGCAGGAAGGGATTTAAACTTCATTTGGAGTCATTCTGAATTCAAGCTAAAAGGTCAAATTTTTGATGAAAATCATTGACCCACGGACTCACAAAATCCTTCAGAAAGGTCTAAATTGGACCATTTCCAGTTGTTGCATCTTTTAATTCTTTATGATATGTTGAAGTGAATCATCACTTTTGGTGCTTAAATAAGCATGTTTAGAGACATTGCCATGCTCTCAATGGGACAAAATGCCTAATTTTTGGATTTTGTTAAAGTGAAAGAAAATGGCCCGCTTGGTAACATTAAGGCCTTAAACACTGTTTATACCCTGAGGGGTTTGATTTTAACAGCATTTGAAGTCATTTTAAATTCAAGCTAAAGGGTCAGATTTTTGATGAAAATCATTGACCTGTGGACCCAAGAAATGCTTCAGGATGGTCCAAAATGGAGTATTTCCAGTTGCTGCATCTTTTAATTCTTTATGATATGTTGAAGTGATTCATCACTTTTGGTGCTTAAATAAGTATGTTTAGAGACATTGCCATGCTCTCAATGGGCCAAAATGCCTAATTTTTTGATTTTCTAAAAGTGAATGAAAATGGCCCGCTTGGTATTATTAGGGCCTTAAACACTGTTTATACCCTGCGGGAGTGATTTAAACAGCATTTGGAGTATTTTGAATTCAAGCTAAATGGACAGACATGTTGAAAATCGTTGACCCACGGACTCAAGACATGCTCCAGGAAGGTCCAAAATGGATCTTTTTCAATTGCTGCATCTTTTAAATCTTTAAGACTTGTTGAAGTGACATCACTTTTGGTGCTTAAATAAGCATGTTTAGAGACATTGCCATGCTCTCAATGGGCCAAAATGCCTAATTTTGGGATTTTCTTAAAGTGAATGAAAGCGGCCCGCTTGGTAATATTAAGGCCTTAAACACTGTTTCTATCCTGCGGGCAGTGATTTAAACAGCAGTTGGACTATTTTGAATTCAAGCTAAATGGTCAGATTTTTGATGAAAATCATTGGCTCTAGAAATGCTCCAGGGAGGTCCAAAATGGATATTTTTCAATTGTTGCATATTTTAACTCTTTATGACTTGTTGAAGTGAATCATCACTATTGGGTCTTAAATAAACATATTTAGAGACATTGCCATGCTCTCAATGGGGCCAAAATTCATAGTTTTTAGATTTTATAAAAGTGAATGAAAATGGCCTATTAGGTAACATTGAGGCCTTAAACAGTGTTTGTGAATCATCACTTTTGGGGCTTAAATAAGCATGTTTAAAGACATTGCTATGCTCTCAAGTGGCCAAAATGCTTAATATTGTGATTTTGGAAAAGTGAATGAAAATGGCCCGCTTGGTAACATTAAGGCCTTAAACACTGTTTATACCCTGCGGGTGTGATTTAAACAGCATTTGTAGTCATTCTGAATTCAAGCTAACTGGTTAGATTTTTGATGAAAATCATTGACCCGCGGACTCAAGAAATGCTTCAGATGGTCCAAAATGGACCATTTCCAGTTGTTGCAACTTTTAATTCTTTATGATATGTTGAAGTGAGTCATCACTTTTGGAGCTTAAATAAGCATGTTTAGAGACATTGCCATGCTCTCAAGAGGCCAAAATGCCTAATTTTGTGATTTTGTAAAAGTGAATGAACATGGCCCGCGTGGTACTATTAAGGCCTTAAACACTCTTTATTCCCTGTGGGAAGTGACTTACATAGCATTTGGAGTCATTTTGAATTCCATACAAATGGTCAGATTTTTGATGAAAATCATTGACCCACGGAATCACAGAATGCTTCAGGAAGGTCCAAAATTTGACAGTTTTCAATTGTTGCATCTTTTAACTCTTTATGACGTGTTGAAGTGAATCAACACTTTTGGGTCTTAAATAAATGTGTTTAGAGAGATTGCCATGCTCACAATGGGGCCAAAGTTAGAAATTTTGAGAATTTATAAAAGTGAATGAAAACGGCCGATTTGTTAACATGGAGGCCTTAAACAGTGTTTGTGCACTGCGGGAAAGGATTTAAACATCATTTGGAGTCATTTTGAATTTAAGCTAAAAGGTCAATTTTTTTATGAAAATCATTGATCCACAAACTCACAAAATGCATCAGAAAGGTCCAAATTGGACCATTTCCAGTTGTTACATCTTTTAATTCTTTATGATATGTTGAAGTGAATCATCACTTTTGGTGCTTAAATAAGCATGTTTAGAGACATTGCCATGCTCTCAATGGGCCAAAATGCCTAATTTTGGGATTTTGTAAAAGTGAATGAAAGTGGCCCGCTTGGTAACATTAAGGCCTTAAACACTGTTTATAACCTGCGGGGAGTGATTTAAACAGCATTTGGAGTATTTTGAATTCAAGCTAAATGGTCAGATTTGTGATGAAAATCATTGACCCACGGTTTCAAGAAATGCTCCAGGAAGGTGCAAAATGGATGTTTTTCAATTGTTGCATCTTTTAACTCTTTGTGACTTGTTGAAGTGAATCTTCACTTTTGGGTCTTAAATAAACATGTTTAGAGACATTGCCATGCTCTCAATGGTGCCAAAATTCATAGTTTTGAGATTTTATAAAAGTGAATGAAAATGGCCAATTTGATCACATTGAGGCCTTAAATAGTGTTTGTGCACTTCGGGAAGTGATATAAACATCATTTAGAGTCATTTTGAATTCAAGCTCAATGGTCAAATTTTTGAAGAAAATCATTGACCCATGGAATCACAAAATACTTCAGAAAGGTGGAAAATGGACCGTTTTCAATTGTTGCGTCTTTTAATTCTTTATGATATGTTGAAGTGAATCATCACTATTGGTGCTTAAATAAGAATGTTTAGAGATATTGCCATGCTCTCAATGGGCCAAAATGCCTAATTTTGTGAATGAAAATGGCCAGCTTGGTCACATTAAGGCCTTAAACACTGTTTATACCCTGCTGGGATGATTTACACAGCATTTGGAGTCATTTTGAATTCAAGATAAATGGCCAGAATTTTGATGAATATCATTGACCCACGGAATCATAAAATGCCTCAGGAATGTCCAAAATGGTCAGTTTTCAATTGTTGCAACTTTTAACTCTTTGTGACATGTTGAAGTGAATCATCACGTTTGGGTCTTAAATAAACATATTTAGAGACATTTCCATGCTCTCAATGGGGCTAAAGGTCATAGTTTTGAGATTTTATAAAAGTGAATGAAATTGGCTTATTTGTTAACATTGAGGCCTTAACCAGTGTTTGTGCCCTGTGGGAAATGATTTAAACATTATTTGAAGTAATTTTGTATTGAAGCTAAACAGTCATATATTTTATAAAAAGTATAGACCCACGGCCTCACAGAATGCTTCAGAAAGGTCCAAAATGGAAGTTTCCAGATGTTGCATCTTTTAATTCTTTATGACATGTTGAATTGAATCATCACTTTTGGCACTTAAATAAGCATGTTTAGAGACGTTGCCGTGCTCTCAATGGGCCAAAATGCCTAATTTTTTGATTTTCTAAAAGTGAATGAAAATGGCCGATTTGCTAACATTGAGGCCTTAAGCAGTGTTTGTGTACTGCGGGAGGTGATATAAACATAATTTGGAGTCATTTTGAATTCAAGCTAAACAGTCAAATTTTTTATGAAAATCATTGACCGACGGACTCACAAAATGCTTCAGGATGGTCCAAAATTGAGCATTTCCAGTTGCTGCATCTTTTAATTCTTTATGATATGTTGAAGTGATTCATCACTTTTGGTGCTTAAAGAAGCATGTTTACAGACATTGCCATGCTCTCAATGGGCCAAAATGCCTACATTTTTTATTTTCTATAAGTGAATGAAAATGGCCCGCTTGGTAACATTAAGGCCTTAAACACTGTTTATACCCTGCGGGAGTGATTTAAACAGCATTTGGAGTATTTTGAATTCAAGCTAAATGGACAGACTTATGTTGAAAATCACTGACCCACGGACTCAAGACATGCTCAAGGAAGGTCCAAAATGGATCTTTTTCAATTGTTGCATCTTTTAATCTTTAAGTCTTGTTGAAGTGAATCATCACTTTTGGTGCTCAAATAAATGTGTTTAGAGACATTGACATGCTCTCAATGGGGCCAAAATTCATGGTTTTGAGATTTTATAAAAGTGAATGAAAATGTCTGATTTGGTAATATTGAGGCCTTACACAGTGTTTGTGCACTGCGGGAAGTGATATAAACATCATTTGGAGTCATTTTAAATTCAAGCTAAACGGTCAAATTTTTTATGAAAATCATTGACCCACAGACTCACAAAATGCTTCAGAAAGGTCCAAAATGGACCCTTATCACTTGTTGCATCTTTTCATTCTTTATGATATGTTGAAGTGAATCATCACTTTTGGGGATTAAAAAAGAATGTTTAAAGACATTGCTATGCTCTCAAGTGGCCAAAATGCTTAATATTGTGATTTTGGAAAAGTGAATGAAAATGGCCCGCTTGGTAACATTAAGGCCTTAAACACTGTTTATACCCTGCGGGGTGTGATTTAAACAGCATTTGTAGTCATTCTGAATTCAAGCTAACTGGTTAGATTTTTGATGAAAATCATTGACCCGCGGACTCAAGAAATGCTTCAGATGGTCCAAAATGGACCATTTCCAGTTGTTGCATCTTTTAATTCTTTATGATATGTTGAAGTGAGTCATCACTTTTGGAGCTTAAATAAGCATGTTTAGAGACATTGCCATGCTCTCAAGAGGCCAAAATGCCTAATTTTGTGATTTTGTAAAAGTGAATGAACATGGCCCGCTTGGTACTATTAAGGCCTTAAACACTCTTTATTCCCTGCGGGAAGTGACTTACATAGCATTTGGAGTCATTTTTAATTCCATACAAATGGTCAGATTTTTGATGAAAATCATTGACCCACGGAATCACAGAATGCTTCAGGAAGGTCCAAAAGGGACAGTTTTCAATTGTTGCATCTTTTAACTCTTTATGACGTGTTGAAGTGAATCAACACTTTTGGGTCTTAAATAAATGTGTTTAGAGAGATTGCCATGCTCTCAATGGGGCCAAAGTTAGTAATTTTGAGAATTTATAAAAGTGAATGAAAATGGCCGATTTGTTAACATGGAGGCCTTAAACAGTGTTTGTGCACTGCGGGAAAGAATTTAAACATCATTTGGAGTCATTTTGAATTTAAGCTAAAAGGTCAAATTTTTTATGAAAATCATTGATCCACGAACTCACAAAATGCATCAGAAAGGTCCAAATTGGACCATTTCCAGTTGTTACATCTTTTAATTCTTTTTGATATGTTGAAGTGAATCATCACTTTTGGTGCTTAAATAAGCATGTTTAGAGACATTGCCATGCTCTCAATGGGCCAAAATGCCTAATTTTGGGATTTTGTAAAAGTGAATGAAAGTGGCCCGCTTGGTAACATTAAGGCCTTAAACACTGTTTATAACCTGCGGGGAGTGATTTAAACAGCATTTGGAGTATTTTGAATTCAAGCTAAATGGTCAGATTTGTGATGAAAATCATTGACCCACGGTTTCAAGAAATGCTCCAGGAAGGTGCAAAATTGATGTTTTTCAATTGTTGCATCTTTCAACTCTTTGTGACTTGTTGAAGTGAATCTTCACTTTTGGGTCTTAAATAAACATGTTTAGAGACATTGACATGCTCTCAATGGTGCCAAAATTCATAGTTTTGAGATTTTATAAAAGTGAATGAAAATGGCCAATTTGATCACATTGAGGCCTTAAATAGTGTTTGTGCACTTCGGGAAGTGATATAAACATCATTTAGAGTCATTTTGAATTCAAGCTCAATGGTCAAATTTTTGAAGAAAATCATTGACCCATGGAATCACAAAATACTTCAGAAAGGTGGAAAATGGACCGTTTTCAATTGTTGCGTCTTTTAATTCTTTATGATATGTTGAAGTGAATCATCACTATTGGTGCTTAAATAAGCATGTTTAGAGATATTGCCATGCTCTCAATGGGTCAAAATGCCTAATTTTGTGAATGAAAATGGCCAGCTTGGTCACATTAAGGCCTTAAACACTGTTTATACCCTGCTGGGATGATTTACACAGCATTTGGAGTCATTTTGAATTCAAGATAAATGGCCAGAATTTTGATGAATATCATTGACCCACGGAATCATAAAATGCCTCAGGAATGTCCAAAATGGTCAGTTTTCAATTGTTGCAACTTTTAACTCTTTGTGACATGTTGACGTGAATCATCACGTTTGGGTCTTAAATAAACATATTTAGAGACATTTCCATGCTCTCAATGGGGCTAAAGGTCATAGTTTTGAGATTTTATAAAAGTGAATTAAATTGGCTTATTTGTTAACATTGAGGCCTTAACCAGTGTTTGTGCCCTGCGGGAAATGATTTAAACATCATTTGAAGTAATTTTGTATTCAAGCTAAACAGTCATATGTTTTATAAAAAGTATTGACCCACGGCCTCACAGAATGCTTCAGAAAGGTCCAAAGTGGAAGTTTCCAGTTGTTGCATCTTTTAATTCTTTATGACATGTTGAATTGAATCATCACTTTTGGCACTTAAATAAGCATGTTTAGAGACGTTGCCGTGCTCTCAATGGGCCAAAATGCCTAATTTTATGATTTTCTAAAAGTGAATGAAAATGGCCGATTTGCTAACATTGAGGCCTTAAGCAGTGTTTGTGTACTGCGGGAGGTGATATAAACATAATTTGGAGTCAATTTTGAATTCAAGCTAAACAGTCAAATTATTGATGAAAATCATTGACCGACGGACTCACAAAATGCTTCAGGATGGTCCAAAATTGAGCATTTCCAGTTGCTGCATCTTTAATTCTTTATGATATGTTGAAGTGATTCATCACTTTTGGTGCTTAAAGAAGCATGTTTACAGACATTGCCATGCTCTCAATGGGCCAAAATGCCTACATTTTTTATTTTCTAAAAGTGAATGAAAATGGCCCGCTTGGTAACATTAAGGCCTTAAACACTGTTTATATCCTGCGGGAGTGATTTAAACAGCATTTGGAGTATTTTGAATTCAAGCTAAATGGACAGACTTATGTTGAAAATCACTGACCCACGGACTCAAGACATGCTCAAGGAAGGTCCAAAATGGATCTTTTTCAATTGTTGCATCTTTTAAATCTTTAAGTCTTGTTGAAGTGAATCATCACTTTTGGTGCTCAAATAAATGTGTTTAGAGACATTGACATGCTCTCAATGGGGCCAAAATTCATGGTTTTGAGATTTTATAAAAGTGAATGAAAATGGCCGATTTGGTAACTATGAGGCCTTAAACAGTGTTTGTGCACTGCTGGAAGTGATTTAAACATCATTTGGACTCATTTTGAATTGAAGCTAAATGGTCAGATTTTTTATTAATGTCATTGACCCATGGACTCACAAAATGCTTCAGAAAGGTCCAAAATTGACTATTTTCAATAGTTGCATCTTTTAACTCTTTATGACGTGTTAAAGTGAATAATCAATTTTGGGTCTTAAATAAACGTGTTTACAGACATTGCCATGCTCTCAATGCGGACAAAATTCATATTATTGAGATTTTATAAAAGTGAATGAAAATGGCCGATTTGGTAACAATGAGGCCTTAAAAAGTGTTTGTGCCCTGCGGGAAGGGATTTAAACTTCATTTGGAGTCATTCTGAATTCAATCTAAAAGGTCAATTTTTTGATGAAAATCATTGACCTGTGGACCCAAGAAATGCTTCAGGATGGTCCAAAATGGATCATTTCCAGTTGCTGCATCTTTTAATTCTTTATGATATATTGAAGTGATTCATCACTTTTGGTGCTTAAATAAGCATGTTTAGAGACATTGCCATGCTCTCAATGGGCCAAAATGCCTAATTTTGGGATTTTGTTAAAGTGAATGAAAGCGGCCCGCTTGGTAACATTAAGGCCTTAAACACTGTTTCTATCCTGCGGGGAGTGATTTAAACAGCAGTTGGACTATTTTGAATTCAAGCTAAATGGTCAGATTTTTGATGAAAATCATTGACCTACCGGCTCTAGAAATGCTCCAGGAATGTCCAAAATGGATCTTTTTCAATTGTTGGCATATTTTAACTCTTTATGACTTGTTGAAGTGAATCATCACTATTGGGTCTTAAATAAACATATTTAGAGACATTGCCATGCTCTCAATTGGGCCAAAGTTCATAGTTTTTAGATTTTATAAAAGTGAATGAAAATGGCCTATTAGGTAACATTGAGGCCTTAAACAGTGTTTGTGCACTGCGGGAAGTGATATAAACATAATTTGGAGTCATGTTGAATTCAATATAAATGGTCAGATGTTTTATGAAAATCATTGACCCGCGGACTCAAGAAATGCTTCAGATGGTCCAAAATGGACCATTTCCAGTTGTTGCATCTTTTAATTCTTTATGATATGTTGAAGTGAGTCATCACTTTTGGAGCTTAAATAAGCATGTTTAGAGACATTGCCATGCTCTCAAGAGGCCAAAATGCCTAATTTTGTGATTTTGTAAAAGTGAATGAACATGGCCCGCTTGGTACTATTAAGGCCTTAAACACTCTTTATTCCCTGCGGGAAGTGACTTACATAGCATTTGAAGTCATTTTTAATTCCATACAAATGGTCAGATTTTTGATGAAAATCATTGACCCACGGAATCACAGAATGCTTCAGGAAGGTCAAAAAGGGACAGTTTTCAATTGTTGCATCTTTTAACTCTTTATGACGTGTTGAAGTGAATCAACACTTTTGGGTCTTAAATAAATGTGTTTAGAGAGATTGCCATGCTCTCAATGGGGCCAAAGTTAGTAATTTTGAGAATTTATAAAAGTGAATGAAAATGGCCGATTTGTTAACATGGAGGCCTTAAACAGTGTTTGTGCACTGCGGGAAAGAATTTAAACATCATTTGGAGTCATTTTGAATTGAAGCTAAAAGGTCAAATTTTTTATGAAAATCATTGATCCACGAACTCACAAAATGCATCAGACAGGTCCAAATTGGACCATTTCCAGTTGTTCCATCTTTTAATTCTTTATGATATGTTGAAGTGAATCATCACTTTTGGTGCTTAAATAAGCATGTTTAGAGACATTGCCATGCTCTCAATGGGCCAAAATGCCTAATTTTGGGATTTTGTAAAAGTGAATGAAAATGGCCCGCATGGTATCATTAGGGCTTTAAACACTGTTTATACCCTGCGGGAGTGATTCAAACAGCATTTGGA